>NC_081833.1:67684060-67984477 GCF_030867095.1 Alligator mississippiensis | reverse complement strand
GAAAGCAAGGCTCACATCTAGATCTAACATACGAAGGTCAAGGCAACATACCAAACCAGGACAAGTCTCCTAAACTGTCCTGTGCCTGAGCCTCAAAGACCTTTGAAATAGTACAAGTTATTTAAGAAACGCTAACCTTGTAATCACTCTCCTGCCTCTTGCTTCACAGCAGATGGTAACAAGTGACAGATGCAAAGCTAGAATCTGCAGTGATAACAAATATGCAAGAGCTGCCAAGAGATTTGAGGCTTATTATGGGCCACGATTTTAGCCTAAGCATTTATAAGTGTTCTACGTTATGCTGACAAACGTATGAACTTCAGGGTTTCTGGTCCACATTTCCTGACCACATGGCACAGCGTAAGGCCAAGGTCTAGTTCACCTCCACAACACCATAAGGTTGGCAGTACAATATTTCTGATCCTGGCCAGGATGCCAAGCTATACCTACAGTGGGTAATTAGTTCACTGTTGCACCGTGGCACATGCAACACCCACACGCAGTCCAGTTGCCTTGTAATCTGCTCAGTGAGGTCAGGAGAGGGTTGAATAGTTCTCCGCAGTTTTTTCAAATGACCTTTGCTATCCTTTGTGTAGCTAAGATCACGGTTCACACAGTCTCATAACAAGATGTATGCCTTAAGTTCTTATAGTGGTTGGATGCCAAAAAACCGGGGTGCATTCTGGGACTGGTCAGGGTCAAAAGGCCCAAGTACCTGTACGTGTTTGTATTTAATATTACTACATGTGATCTTAATCAAACTGGGAAATAAGGTTAATTTGGCCTCTCCTCCATGCTGAGGAATGCAGCGGTCAATAAATAATGAAGGTTGTTGCAATATAGAATCAATACAGCTAAGTCTAGGACACGAATGGCAAGCCTGTGACATGCGTATCTCCAGTGGCACGGGCAGCCTCTGCAAGTGGCATGCAACAGACCAGAGAGGGGACAGGGAGCACAGGGGCAGATAGGGCAGGAAGCCAAAAGCAGAGTGAGAGACTGGGAAAAGGGTGCACAGCAGGAAGCAGAGAGCAGTTCAGACAAGGGAAGGAGAAGAGAGTTGCACTCGGGGATGGTGTGGAACTACTATGTGGCACACGTGCCAAAAAGGTTGGTCCCACTGGTCTAGGATTATACTTCTTGCCTAGTCTCTCTTACACTTTGGTCCTCTTAAAACATAGTTTCCCATTACCTTGACAGATTAACATGTTGCAGCTGACTCTCAAAATATTTAATAGACACTGGCAGCCAATTCTAGTACCAAAAAGCATGTACACACCTCTAACCACCAAGTACTGAAATATTAATCTTCATTGGCAAACAGAGAAAGAAATCTTGTCCCAAGTGCCATGTACCTTCATGAGATGCCAAACCCTTTCCTCATACTAAGCATGAGGAAACTTGCTCCACTTTTGTTTCACTCAAAATCTGAATGGCAACTTCTTTCCCACTTAAGATGAGCTTCACCTGGCTCAAGATTATTTGTGAAAAGCAAAATTCCACCAGTAGACTCAAATTAAAAAAAAGCTACAATAAAAAATGCTTTACGCTGATAAATGAAGTCCTATAAAAAACTTGTTTTTATTAACTCCTCCCTGTTACTGTTTAGGAAAGTCTTACATACAGCTAAAAAGGTCCATCCTTTAGTAAACGAACCAATTATACATTTGCATCATCAAACGTGTTGCACATACAGCAATGCTTGTTTAAAGAAGTATGCCGAGGTCTGGTATACCTATAAAAGGGCATGTCTACATGAGACACTAACTATGCAGTAGCCTACTAACACTGTGCGATAGTGTGCCGGACAATTCCCATGCTATTACGCTACTGCACAGTAGTATTAGGCTACTGCGCACTTAGCTTCTGTAAAAATCCGTCCTCCAACACCACTGCGCAGTAGCGCCAGTTGCTGTACATTGATTTAATACTTGGTTATGCAAGCACTAAACTTAATGCACAATAACTACAATGCATTAATAAACACATAGATGCACCCACATTTATTAAACCCTAATAGGTTCTGTGAATGACAAAGCTCAAAGTTAAAATAAGGCATGTGCTGATAATCAGGCCTGTGCGAAGCGGCTACTATTCGCTTCAGATTCAGATGTGGCTGATTCGGGGGACAGCAATTCAATTTGGTGATTCGAATCACTGTCCCAAATCAATCCATCCGAATCTGATTCGGAGATTTGGCTGCTGCCAAATAGCAGGAATCTCCAAATCAAACAGACCCCCCCTGCCCACTCTCCCAGTCCCGTTAATGGCTGCCCCACCCAGCCCCAGCGTCTTGGCACCAAAAAAAAAAAAAAAGCCCTACATTCACCAGTTCCTGCCAGGTGGCAGGGATGAGAAGCAGGCAGGGGATGGGGCCTGGCAGGGGTCCCCCATGGTCCCCTCCCTCTCCTCCACCCTTCCCCCCGCCCCGGCCCAGCACGAAGCCTAGGTCCAGCTCCCTGCAGCAGCAAGTGGGGACTGCCCAAACCTCCGAATCTTTTTCAGATCTATTCGGAAGCTTCAAATCAATTTGGACCTTTTAACTAGTCTCCCGATCAGATTTGAATTCAGAGATTCGGCCGCCAGATCGAGCCAAATCTCCTCCAAATCGAATCAGCAACTGAAGCTTCACACAGCCCCACTGACAATATGTAACTTTCAAGTTACAGTATGGTAACTTTTTCATGAGCTCTTATTTCAGATTGTACCCAAGAGAGTTGAAAAGAAATTAACAGCATGAAGGAAAGTCAGAACAAAACTCTCTCAAAAGTCACCTCATGGCACAAAACAGCTCTTTGTGTCCCAAGGATGCAACTTTTCAGAGTCTCTTTAAAAAAACATGGCTACAATTTGAATGCCAATTACTGTATTCACCTGTTATTATAATGGGCTCAAGAGTCAAAATGTAAGCCTCAGAAAGCTATTAAGGACTACCAATAATTTTTATGCAAGTTTTTGGTAAACTCAATGGGAGTACTGGCTTGAAAAATTATCAAGTTTAATACCCAATCCCTGTCCAGCAAAATTTAGTAGCAGAAACAGGAAACTCTGAGGGACAACCTGTATGTAGCTTAAGCAGGGGTTCGCGATATTTTAAGAATGGTGGGCTAAAATAACCCAAGTGGGTCTAAGGCAGGCCACCACTTGCAATCCAGCCGCTGTTGTTACTCTTCCCTCACTGCTCACTGTCCCCGCCACTGAATTTCTACCAGCATACTTGCAACGTGCCACAAAATGCCAGTGAATTGTCAGCAACATCCTAGCTCCACGAGCCACATTTATTTAAAAAAATAAGAAGTTGTGGATGGGCTGGATTAAGCCCATGAGCCATAGTTTGCTGACCCCTTATCTTAACTGTAAGTATGATGAGTATGAATTAATCCAGACTGGTGAACCAGAACAGGAGGAGAAAAAATAGAACAGCATCTTCTGGGAGGAAAAAGAACAAACCCTTCCTAGTCTTGGATTAAAAAATCTAGTCTTAATTTTAAAAACAAATACATAATTAAAGATGTCCTAACGGTGTGCCTCTACATATACCATAGCACATCAGATCAGTGTAAAACACGAATGCTTAGAATGATTTGGGGGAACCAAGTGTCCAAAACACACAATATTTGAATGCAATTTCAATCCAGAAGCGTGAATAATTCAGTGTGTGTACATTTTGAAATAACCAAACATCACTGCTCAAAACTGCTTAGAATTCAACAAACCATAAAAGTTTACCTCGAGTCTCACAACATACCTATTCCTGAATTTGCTCCAGTGACGATGACCACTTTTCCACTCAAATCACAACCCTGAAGTATCTCCATTGCAGTACTGTTTCCATCATATTTCTGTCTAGTTGTAGGTTTGACAGGATTCTCTTCCACTGTAAATGCCAGTCTCGGGTCAAGGTATGTGGTCCTTTTGTTTATATGGCTGGAAAAGAAACAAAACAACATTTCAAACTAATTTCTGCTGTATCCATATTCTTCAGAAAGATTGCAAACACAGGGAAAAAGACTGAGAAGGAAAAAAGTTCCAAGTTGACATTGTTAAACATCCTCGAAACTGAAATGTTGTGTTTCAGTGCTTCCAAATGATCCTGAAATGCTTCACAATGAGGAAGATCAACATTAAACTACACATTGCCATGTTGTTCTACATTGTCTCATGGGACTCATAGTTCAGGTGCATGGTGCCCTCATTCTCCTCTATGGACCAGGCTCCCTTGGTGGATAGCACATCCCATGATGCACCAGGAAGAGCTGAGTCAAAGGAAAACTGATGAAAGATATAGTCCTCTAAGGAGCTTGGCTCACAAGAAAGAACGCAGTTTGAATTACAACTCCCAAAACATAATGCATCAATAGCAGGGTGGATAAAAATCAACAATTTAAAAGATCTTTTTTATTTAAATCAGATTTTTTGATTTAATCACATTTTGTGTCAAGATGCGTTTTTAAAAAAGATAAATTTATCTTAAATTAAAACTACCTTTATATAAGTTAACGCTCAATGATATCATCATGAAATACGGATTATAACTTCTAATTATATGCTATTTGAGACAATATATTCATGTAACCTTTTTAGAAGTTTTACAAATAGGTCACAACAGGCCATGGACTATATTAGGGGCCCAATCTTATGGGGTTCCCAGAGGCTCCTCTATAGATTCATAGATTAAAGAAAACCAATGGGACTCAGCACTCAGTTTCGAAGATCCCATTAACAATCTCTGTGATGCTTAGTTTCAGTTCTCACACTGTGGATTTGTCTCCAAAAATCATCGGCAGACAAGGTTCGTTGCGTAGATGTGATATCTTTTATTAGACCAACTAAATAGTTGGAAAAAAAATTCTTTGCACACTTTTGGGCACAAATGCCCTTCTTCAGGCATAGGGAGAGCTTGTCATCTCCAGCAATAACATCCTTGTTCACAGTAGTATATGGAGATGAGAAATAACAGACCTGATTACCCATCCATCAGCCCTATTGTCTCTCTGCAAGTTTGTGTACACAGCAAGAATGCACTTTTTGAAGAAAACTGCTAAATCAAAGCTTCATAACCAGTGATTTAAATCGATTTCATTTCAATCAAATCCACCCTGATCGATAGGGAAATGCAGTTAATGTCTTATCAAACTTATCCAAAACCGAGAGTTTTGAGCCAGAATTTTCTTTTGTTGAACTATCTAGAGTCCACTCACCCCAAATTATTTCTTTCAGCTTTTCTCAACAGAAAATCTGTGAATACTCCGATAGAAAACACAACTTCCCCCAATCACTTCTATGTACCAGTAACCGCTGCTCACACAAATGAATGTCTCAGGTCATAGATTTTACATTCTACCATTCAGAGAGTAAATATTCTTCCCCCTCAGCTGACTGCCTCCCTTCTCCTTCCTACCAATGCCTTTACTGTGCAAGGCCCATTATTCCTTGTGATCTTTCTTTCCTCTCCCTTTCGGTGCCCTGCTTTCCTATCCATGCTTCTGTGAACTTATCCTTTCTGCCATTTCATCTTGCTCAAGCTTTCTTTTTGTCTTTTTGATTGTAATCAGTTCCAGGTAGGGACAGTCAATTCTGTTTTTGTACAGCATCCAATACATTTTGAGAACTATCATAGTATTAACCACTAACCAGGAAAGCTTAGCGCTCCTTATATCAGGTATGCATGCTTAATGTATGACAGACTTCAACTTACAAAAACTGATCCATACAACTGTCTTTTTAAGCAGTAAGCACTAAAATTCCTGTTGTTCTTAAAGACGCTGAACTGTTAACAGATGTGACCACATTTTGTGTAAGCAATTACAAGCTAGATAACAAAGAAGAAAAAATAATTTTTAACTATGTGATCTGTTTGTATACAAGTTTATTTGTGATCTCGGTATACAGGAGATACATTTTGTTTTCATCTAAATTTCCTTAGGTGATGTTACCAAAAATTTGTTTCTATATTCTTTCCTGGTTAGTTGCAGGCAGGCACTAGAAATCTATTGCTTCCAACTAACACATAACTGTCCTCTTAGAAGTCACAATTAATTCTTCATGACAGCATGTAGTGCTCTTCTGTTTAAACAAAGGACTTTGAAAAATATAAATGTGGTGGAAGTTTAGATTGTATTACTTCCTTAAAAGTTGTATATAACTATAAAGTCTCAGTTTACTGGTTTCTGTGTATATTTAACTACAAACATTGTAAAGCGCTGTAGCTTAGTAAGACAATACATCAGGGGTCAGCAAGCCCCAGCACATGTGCCAGAACATGACATGTGAAGTCATTTTGCTTGGCATGCCACAGCTGGCCCTGGCTCTGGGCAAGCCCCTGCCACCCACCATGGAGCCCAGGCCGCTCGGAGCAGGCAGTCACAAGCCTGCAAGCAGCTGCACCAGGGTCCAGAACCCCGGCCCAGCTTGCCGCTGCCTGCGTGTGCGCCCCAACGAGCACAGCGGTGAAAGGGTAAGGGCTGTGCTGCCACAACAAGGCTCAGGCCCTTCACAGCTCCCCTGCCACCTGCACAGCACACCAACATCTTCCAAGTCAATATTGCGGGGTTTTTGACACTCGGCCCAAAAACAGTGCCAACCCCTGCAATAGATCTTTATCCCATGGCCCCCTTCTGTTCATTCATTTTCCCTATTTTACATACTTACTCCACAAAGTAGACTTGGCCATTTTCATCCGTTTCCTGCTCCCATCCATATGGCAGATCTAGAACGTCACCACAGAAAACATTACATTTATACAGCAATTGAGAGTTGGGTCATATGTAGGATACCCTGGTTTAGTTTGCATTCACCTGACCAAGATCTCTGCTGGTAAATAAACTGAGAAAGCACTTGTAAAAAAGAGATTTTGTTTTCTCCTACACCAGTACTCAGCTCAGATAAAGGGGAGGAAGCTGTCACGCTCTCTGCTTCCGAGACAAGCAACAAGTACGGGAAAATGGAAACAGCATTGGCAAAACACTCACCTATCCCAGGGGAACTCTGCTGGGGAATTCCAGGTGGACTACAGCCCATTTGCACCAATCAAATGGAACAGGGGTATCATAATACCATAACCTTGCCTAGAGTCCACATCCATTTTGAGCCAGTGCAAGCAGAAAGCCCCCACACTGCTAGCAATACTTTGGCCTGCGTAAGCTACAGTCCTGCAGGTCAATCCACATATACAGCATACACGCGAAGCCCTACAGCAATCATCCAGGTTTGCCAGAATGATTTAGTTTACCACACTGGGACCACATCTGTATAAAACAGCCCCATAAACCCACACTCATTGCAATCATCTGTTACAACTTACAAAAACCTAACACAAACCTCCTGCAACTCGTTTCCTTTTGCCCGATTTAGGATGCTCCCATTGGGTTTTCTCTTCCAGATGACTAAAAAAAATAAAGAGAAAAAACCAATTAAACAATAGCTTGATGATACATTAACTTTCGAATACAACATCTCTGCAGAGTTCCTGCAGCAATGTGATTTGGTGGTTATCTGTGGTATAAACCTGTTGAGTAAAAGAAACTCAGTCCCTTAGCAAGCTGCTAATATCCCTAAAAATAAGTTTCCCTAAAACTAAGTACTCCTTAAAATAAGTTTCACAAGTGCAGCCTATCATAACTGGATTCTGCAGTGCCAGTCTTTTAAGCAAAACCTAGCTGGACAGATTAACAGACTAAAAGGCTCTCCTATTCAAACCTGAGTTTGAATCCTAATCCAAGGATGGCATCTCATTTCCCAGAGATACTTACTTGCAGGCATAAGAGAGTGAGGAATACTTTGGCATGGGCCAGCAAATGGCACATTTCTCAATAACTGGTTCATGCAAGATGGCTGCATTCCTAGCATCTAAAGTAGGTCATTGCCTACAGAAGCTCTTTTCTCTCTGAAGCACTCAGTCTCTAAGGTGCCACTGTGCCCAACCTTCTGCCATCTTTGGCCGTAAAAACTAACCAACCACCTCTGTGCTTCCACAAACTGGTTTAACCATGTTATGAAACAACCCACGCTGGACAAAGAACAAGCCCAGTGGCAAAAAAAAGTTATTACATCATTTCATCTTTCATTTTAAAGGAAGAACAAGTACATTTCTAGCTCCTGAGTCTGGGATGAGAAAGCTTAAAAATGCTTTTCGAGTGTAACCCTTGCAGCAACATCTGGCTGAGTCTGTGGGTGGCCTGAACGATAGGTCACACTTATTGCAGTGGGTCTACCATTACTTAGTGGTTTCCTAGTATTTAAAGACATATTAATAAATAATCAGCAAAAATTAGGCCCAGAGAAATCAGTGGGAGTAAAGGAAAACCTGGTGTAGGATGAATCATTTAGTAACTGGAGAAAAGTGTAAGTGGACAAGCAGGAAACATCTTGTTCAATGTTGCTAGGGCAAAACCTCTGACCATGGGCAAGACAAGTCAATGTCATTAACCTCCTTCAAGTTGAAGCAAAGCTAGGACTACGATCAACCAGACTTAACACAAATCAACTCCAACTGCCCAGGTAAAGCAACGTTAAGAGATGGCCCAGAAAATTCAGCTGCTCATAAAAAATGTCTCTCAGAATGTCCTCTCCTGCAAAACACCCATACTCTGCCTAAGGCTAATAAGTTTTATGCCTGCTTAAAAGCCTGTTGTGGCGGTTGTGGGACTTGGCCAAACTTGTAGCATACTAAACCAACTAGAGTAAGTGACACTCCCGCACGATGCTTCCAAAATGTACCCCTAAGTTATTGTCCGTGGTCCTGCTCCACTGCGGCCTGGAAGGAAATTGAGAGCACCATGATTTCCAGCACGAGACAATACCGCCTGTGCATGTATGTGTGACTGCATCCCCAAATGTCTAAAAGCCATATCTTTGGCCCCAAAGTATAGTCATCCTAAAGTATCTCCCTGTCATAACTCTACTTTGTGGAAATAAGTCACAACCCCTTCATAACAGCCGTCTCATCTCTCACGTAGCAGGTCACAGACTAGTGCTGCACCCAAGGGCTCAGCACCTGTTCACATGTGCACATAAAACAGAGTTGGCTCTATTTGTCCCCTGCTTCATTTTAATATCCAAGTACAGCCCACAATGACCGGGAACAAATCAACACTCCCAGAAGCATCACATAGATGAATTGAGCCCCAGGCTGCCAATGCACGACAGGCCAGACAACAACCTGCACTTACAGCGGTGCATGTACCACACACGGCCCCAGCAGGGTATAAAGTCACCTCATCGGCAAATCCAGGACAGCAGGGCTACGTGGGGTGAGGAGCACCCCAAAAGACACATCTGCACATCTGCGTACATGGCACACTCAGTGTGTGTGTGTATGCAATGTTGGGTGTATGCATGTATGCAGGTGCATGCGTGCACAGGTGCATGCACATGGGGGCATATGAAGGTGCATGCTTGCAGAGTTGTATGCACACATACACGTGTGTGGGAATGTGCATGCTTACAGCATTGCGTGCGTCCATACGCATGCATGCTCCCAGTGTTGTCTGCGTGCATGTGAATGTGCACATAGCATGGTGTGCATGCATGTGTGTGTGTGTGAATGTGCATTCCTGTAAATGTGCTTGCTTGCTGCATAGTGTGCATGCATGTGGGTGCATGTGAATGTGCATGCTTGCAGTGGTGGGTGGGTGTGCGAATGTGCATGCAGCATAGTGTACATGCATGTGGGGGCGTGGGAACATGCATGCGTGTGAATGCACGTGCTTGCAGCGTGGTGTGCATGCATGTGGGTGAATGTGAATGTGCATGCTTGCAGCAGTGCATACACGCATGTTAATATGCATGCTTGTAGTGGTGTGTGCATGTGTGTGGGTGGGTGTGAACAGGCATGTCTGTAGCATTGTACGTATCCATTGGGGGGAGGGGGTGAATGTGCATGCTTCCACCCTTGTGTGCGTGCATGTGGGTGCATGCTTGCAGTGGTGTGCATGTGAATGTGCAACCTTTGCAATGGTGTGTGCACGCACATGTGCGTGTGAATGCGCGTGCAGCATGGTGTGCGTGCATGTGAACGTGCATACGTGTGAAGGTGTGCAGGCGGGGCGGGCGCGGCTCTCAGCCCAGGCCCCGCGCGGTGCGGTGCGGTGCGGTGCGGTGCGGAGGGGCTCCTCGGGCCCGGGGGAAGGGAAAGGGGCTGCCGTGTGCGCGCGGGGCGCGGCCTTGCCCCGCGCGGGGCAGGGCAGAGCCAGGCCGGGCCGGGCCGGGCCGGGCAGCGCCTTACTTGGCGTAGTACACCCAGCCGTCCCTGGTGGTGCGCTCCTCCCAGCCGGGCGGCAGCTCCTCCTCGCTGTCCGTGTCCTCCAGCCCCGCGTACTTCAGCGCCGCCATGCGCCCCGCCGGCCCCCAACCGCCAACGGCCCCGCCCCGCGCGTCGGGGCCCCGCCCCTTCCGCCCGGAGCCCGGTGCACGCTGGGACTTGGAGTCCGCTCCGCGCCCCGCCCCGCCCCGCCTGGCTCAGCGCGTCCCTCACGTCTGTCCGCGCCTTAACCCGCTCTGAAGCTGAGCCGCAGCGCCCTAGTTTCCACCCGGAGAAAGACACGCGTTGTTTGACCGGCGGGAGCCCCCTTTTCCAGAGTCTGGATCCCCGGGGTGCGCGCTGCCAATTTGGAGCCCAAAAAAAGCGTGCGCTGTGCAAGGCCCCACGCTACGTCCAGCCAAAGAGTTCCCACAGGATAAAAATAATTATATATGAAAAGAAATGACAGCCCGCTATAAAAGCATGTGATGCCACTGACACGTGCAAACAGCTGTACCTTTAAACCAGCGCAAAAGTGGCTTAAGCCGCTTTAAAGGCCAATTTTGTGGCGTGTACAAATGGCCTAAGTAGTTTAGGACTAAATCCAGCACTGGCCCTGGGTCTGAAACCACGGGGTAGCACAGCGGACAGCTGGCAGCGGGCACCGCCGTCTTCTCCCTCTGCGCGTCTTACTTTTTCCATCTCTTCAGAGCCCAAACCGATGTCTTAGCACTGTGGGCAGCAGCCGCAGCACCGTTGGGTGCCTGTACACGTGCAGGGCCGACACCGTGTAATTACAACACCTCGGAGCACGCTCGATTACTCCAACAAGCTTTAGTTAAAGCGCCAACACAGCCATTTTGAGGCACGGGATGCTACAAGCTACAAGCACCTTAATTAAAGCGGCTTTTGCATGGGGTTGCCAACCCCCCAGGATTGCCCTGGAGTCTCCAGGAATGAGATCTAAATCTCCAGTAAACTGCTAAGAGTCAACCAGGAGATAAATGATGGGACATTCCTTAAAATACATATTAAATATTTAATCCAATTTATACAGTAGGCCAGTGGGTTTTTAAAATGTAATAGTAACATGCATTTGCCTTCCTGCTGTAAGGTCTACTCAGTACGCTAGATCAGTCATTGGTGTCACTATGTCATGTGATGAAACCTCCCAGAATAAATTCAACTAGAGTCAGCTCCAGCCCCAGAGCATGTGTAATAATGTCCCTTGTATCACCAAATGCTCTCAGGCTAGGTACAGGCATTCAAAAAGCCCGAGGCAGAATTAATCAAAATGATGTGATTTTCTGTAAGCCGTGTAGTTTAGATGGGTAGTGAACAGAGCACACATTGGCCCTTTGGTGCGGGGGCGGCAAATCTTCATCACTTTTAAACCAGTGTATGTGCGCCAAACTTCTGTTCTGTTACAGGTATAGACCAGTTTCCCATCACTTATACTAGTAGAAGAGTAATATCTGTACCTGGCCTAGGACGAATCTGTAAGCAAATGCAGGGTGCAGTTAGGCCTCACCAGAGGGCAGACAGAGCCAAGTTGGCTGGTTATGCCTGCAGCAAACACCAGCTACTAACTTGTCAAGGTATTAAAGTTATTTAGACAGCACAGGACATTGTTTTGTGTCTAGCTGTTAGGCAAGAAAGGATCCCAGGGTGCAATCTCTTTATGATTTTTGTTGGTGCAATCATACATGACTCTTCTAGAGCAGGTCCCAGCAGACTTTTTACTCTGTTTAATGATTGCTGAGCATTAAGATTGCTTGCAGACATTAAAAACAAAAAAACCAAACAAACAAAAACGCTCTTTACCAGAAGCACCAGCATATGAGCATCTGTAAAGATTGGGCACTTCAGCAGGGCTTTTTGGCACTTCTAGCTAAATCTGATTCAATCAGCTACTAGATAAAAGTGCCAAAAAAGCCCCACTGAAGTGTCTGATCTTTACAGACATTCGGTGAGCCAGGTTTAAATAACACACTGCCTCTTCTGGGCATGCGTGGGGCTCGGTTAAAAAATGGGCCGAGTTTAAAGTGCCATATTTGGGGGGGTTACATTTGCAAACACCCTAAGTATACAACACATGAGATATGTGTTATCGTTCATGGGTGCAGTAAGGAACTAAAAATCATAGTAGAGTGATGGTTTTTGCTTAAAACCATACAACCAGTCTATGACAAAGCTCCATGTTCCCAGTCCTTTAAACACTGGTGCTTTAAAACACAAGACCACAATATTTTTCATAGGCATCGAGTAAACATTTCACAAGTAGGATTCTTTATTCAGAAGGATTAAACCTCACAACATTTGGAAAACACAAGTACAGGCTTTCTAAAGAGTCTAAGCCTTGTGGTCAGATATCACAGTTTGCCAAGGGTCCCAACGAGCTAGTCCCAAAAACTATTACATCTACCAGTATCTTAGTCATTGCTAAAGTACCTTTCACTGTGGCATAGGTAGGCAAGCTTCTTTGGGTAGATGTGATATCTTTTATTAGACCAATTGAGTAGTTGGAAAAAAGTTTGTTGCAAGCTTTCAGGCGCAAGCACCCTTCTTCAGGCATAGGGAGTCTCTGCTGTTCTGAGATCCCCAAGGAATGAAAGAAGATAAAGTATGACAGGATGTCAGTGAGAATGTAAATAGGTGGAAATTAGGAAAACAACGGGGAGGGGAGGGGAGGGGAGGGTTGCGGGGGGACGAGGGAGAAATAATGCCAAAGGTAACTAAGGGAGACTCTAGTGTGGTTGAGTTCTTCAAGGTAGAAAAGAGGCAGTCTGTGAAAAAGTAAATAGCTGGAAATTAGGATAGAAAGGGTAGAAAAGGAGGGGAGAGGAGGAAGCGGGGGAAAGGCAAGTGTAAATGGTAAGGTCAGGCAGGTACCTGGTGAATCAGAAGTCAGGCAGGTTGTAATGTGTCATAAATCCAATGTTTTTATTGAGTCCATGATTTTTTGTATCCAGTAGATTTATGAAGTGAAGTTCGTAGGCTCGTCTACGAAAGGTGTTCTGTAAGTTCCCTTTGAGGATTAGAACTGAGAGATCAGAGGGGGAGTGATTGTCTTGTGAGAAGTGGGCACCCACAGGTAATTGGATATTTTTGTCTTTGGTGGATTTCCGGTGTGCATTCATTCTTGTGTGCAGTTGTTGTTTGGTTTCTCCTACATATTTTCCATCAGGGCATTTGGTGCACTGGATGAGATATATTACATTTCTGGAGGTGCGGGTGTAAGATCCAGGAATGGTGATGATTCAGTTGTGGGGTGTGGCTATTGTGGTAGTGGTGGAGATGTGTTACAGGTTTTGCATGTATTGCCCTGGCATGGTCTATATCCATTAGATGTGGTTTGGGTCATAGGGAGTTTGCTTCTGGTGATAAGGTTAGCGAGGTTTGGTGCTTGTGTAAAGACTAGGATGGGTGGTTCTGGAAAGATCTCTTTAAGAAATGGGTCTTTTTCTAGTATGGATTGCAATTGTTTGAGGATTTTCCTTATAGGTTCCAGGGTAGGGTGATATGTCATAACTAATGGGGTATGATTCGTGGGGGGTTTCTTTTTGTACTGCAGCAAATCTTTGCCTGGTATCCAGGTAGCTCTTTCAAAAGTACAATCTCTCTCTCTTGAGAAGTGTCCTTGTGGGGTGAAAACCCTTTTGAGATTTGTGAGGTGGCGATTACAGGTATTCACCTTGGTGCAAATTCAGTGCTATCAGAGCGCTTGGCTGTAAATTACAGCTTTCTTGGTGTGTTTAGTGTGACTGCTGGCTCAGTGTAGATATATATGTTGGTCCATGGGTTTCTTGTATATGGTGTGGTTTGTAGTTTCCCATTTTGGATATTGATCATGGTGTCCAAAAAGGAAATGCTGGTGTTTGAGTATTCAAGTGATAGTCTGATGGAGGGGTGATGGTTGTTGAATTTTTGGTGGAAATCAGGGACTGCAGAGTTTTGGTCTAAATGATGACAAAAATGTCATCTATGAATCTCAGGTATAGCATGGGTTTGATGGTGCAGTTCTTGAGGAATTCTTCTTCCAGGTGGGCCATAAAAAGGTTGGCATATTGTGGGACCATTTTGGTGCCCATAGCTGTGCCTGTGGTCTGGAGGAAGTATTGGTTGTTGAAATTGAAGTTGTATGTGAGGATGAAGTATAGGCAGACAAGGTTCCCTGGGTGAATCTGATATCTTTTATTAGGATGAAGTAAATGAATTCGGTGATATCCTGAGGTTTGTACTCTGAGTTGTAGTCTAGCTCTTATAGATATGTGAGGCAGGCTTGGATGCCATCCTGGTGTGGGATGTTCGTGTATAAGCTAGTGACATCAATGGTGGCTAGGAGGGTATTGCTGGGAAGGTGGTCTATGTTTTTTACTTTTCGCAGAAAGTCTGTTGTCTTGGATGAAACTCGGTCTTTGGGTGATGAGTGGTTTTAGGATAGATTTGATGAAACCTGATATTTCTTCCATTAGGGTTCCATTGTTGGAAATGATAGGTCTGCCGGAGTTCCCTCGTTTGTGGATTTTAGGTAGCAGGTAAAAAAGTCCCTGGATTAGCTAGTGGAGGGATCAGGGTCTGACGTTGTTTTTGTATTTCAAATGGAAATGATGTCATGGTGGTTTTGAGTTTGGAGGTAAAAAGGGGAGGTGGATCTTCCTTTAGTTTTTTATACTTGGTAGCATCAGAGAGTTGTCTGTTGTTAGCTTCTGTTATGTTGTCTTCACAGTTAAGGACAACGGTAACTCCTCCTTTATCAGCTGATTTTATTACTATTTGGTGGTTGAATCTTAGAGATGCTATGGCCCTTTTTTCTGAGAGGGAGAGGTTGTTATAGTGGTGTTTGTTGTTGAGTATTTCATTGTTCATTCTTTTTCTAAAGCAGTCAATGTAGCAGTCGAGGTTTGAATTTTGTCTGCTGTAAGGTGTCCACTCTGAGGACTTTTTTTGATTTTTGGGCATCAGTTTTTCGTTGATGTTGTCACCGGATGAATTAATGTTGAAAGTGGATTCATTTTGGTTGTGGAAATATTCCATTATACTGTAACTCTTTTCCAGGGAGAAAACTTTACTGAATGTAATAGCATAGGTCTTTGGTTTGGTAGCGACCAAAAGAAGCCTTGGATACTGATATACAATTCATCTCTTGTTTTATGTGTCTTTCAGAATCCAGCCTTATTTTGTTTTATCCACTTCCTTAGTGCAGTCTTTCTACAAATATGAGCAATGCTGCTGAGCTGTAGGTGTAATTTTGGGAGCTTGCACTAGATGGTACTGTATACAAAGAAACAAAATGTGTAGTGTCCTGAATGTCCAGTTACATGTTCCTTCACTGAGACCTGAAACTGTAAGGGCTCATCTTCTCTCTCAACTTCCATCTGTCTGAGAAAACTTGAATTAATTCCTGTCCTGCTGCTTCCTTCACTTCAGAAGGATCCTGAAGTAACTCTGCCTATCAGTCAGTGATCAGAAAAATAGTGTTGCTTCCACATGAGCTGATTTTCACAGCAGCAGGGCTGAAAGAATTGAAAAGTGCTGCTCCATTATCATCCTGCTGGATGCAAGTGTTCAAAAGGGAAAGGGGCAGTTTAGTAACATGCTTACCTCTGACGTGTCAGCCCACTGAAGCATCTCATTGGGCAACCTGCAATGAACAAGCACCACGGATCTTAAAAGAGCAGCTTAAAGGTCACTCTGGCTCCAATATTTGAAACCCAGTACATATTAGTTTACAGATGACAATTGGAGGAACTAATTCAGGTAATTTTGGAGTGGGGAGGGGTTGCTATCTTTATTACTTCCTCCAGGTACTCAACAGCTGAAATTTTGTGGAGCAAGCACAATGGGAACGTGGAAACAAATTGTCTTAGTCAGGTAGTTACCTCATTACCACCACCTATATTAGTACACCTGATAATTACTGTCAATGTCCATATATATATTTCTGATCACAAAGAGTTCTAAATAGCATTTGCGCATATACAAATGCATCATGGATAACCATTTCCTTTCATGTGAAAATTATGTACACTATAAATGAAAAAACAAAGACTTTTGTTGCACAGGATAATGTCCAGATTTCCCAAATATGCTTAATCCCTGCCCAGGCACCAGGATGAGGTGCTTTGGTAGCCTTCCTGTTAGTAAAATAACTAGGTAAGCTCTCTTTATAAATTAGGTTTCTCATAAGTTACAAATGTAACTCAAAACCCTGTTTGTAATCCTGATTTCCAACTCTGCACTCAGAAATACCTACAGATAAAAAAAAAAAACTTGTGATTTTGTATATTGGCACAATCAGCAGTTTGAATGTGAAAGTGCAACTATTTGCACCTAAAATTAATTGAGAGTGCAACTGTTTGCAAGTACAAGACTTGAAAAAGGTAGAGTAAGACAATGGCAAAGATGATTTGGGATGTTTGATTACATACCTGCAAATTTAAGCTCATGTGTATATTCTCATCCCAGTATTTGATGATTTGTGGGTGTGATTTTTCAGGCATTTTTTTAAAAATCACCCTACGCTTATTCATAGATTCATAGATGTTAGGGTCGGAAGGGACCTCAATAGATCATCAAGTCCGACCCCCTGCATAAGCAGGAAAGAGTGCTGGGTCTAGATGACCCCAGCTAGATACTCGTCTAACCTCCTCTTGAAGACCCCCAGGGTAGGGGAGAGCACCACCTCCCTTGGGAGCCCGTTCCAGACCTTGGCCACTCGAACTGTGAAGAAGTTCTTCCTAATGTCCAGTCTAAATCTGCTCTCTGCTAGCTTGTGGCCATTGTTTCTTGTAACCCCCGGGGGCGCCTTGGTGAGTAAATCCTCACCAATTCCCTTCTGTGCCCCCGTGATGAACTTATAGGCAGCTACAAGGTCGCCTCTCAACCTTCTCTTGCGGAGGCTGAAAAGGTCCAGTTTCTCTAGTCTCTCCTCGTAGGGCTTGGTCTGCAGGCCCTTGACCATACGAGTTGCGCTTCTCTGTACCCTCTCCAGGTTATCCGCATCCTTCTTGAAGTGTGGCGCCCAGAATTGCACGCAGTACTCCAACTGCGGTCTGACCAACGCCCTATAGAGGGGAAGTATCACCTCCCTGGACCTATTTGTCATGCATCTGCTGATGCACGATAAAGTGCCATTGGCTTTTCTGATGGCTTCGTCACACTGCCGGCTCATGTTCATCTTGGAGTCCACTAGGACTCCAAGATCCCTTTCCACCTCCGTGCCACCCAGCAGGTCATTCCCTAGGCTGTAGGTGTGCTGGACATTTTTCCTCCCTAGGTGCAGCACTTTGCATTTCTCCTTGTTGAACTGCATCCTGTTGTTTTCTGCCCACTTGTCCAGCCTATCCAGGTCTGCCTGCAGCTGTTCCCTGCCCTCCGGCGTGTCCACTTCTCCCCATAGCTTTGTGTCATCTGCAAACTTGGACAGAGTACATTTCACTCCCACGTCCAAGTCGCTGATGAAGACATTAAAGAGTATCGGTCCAAGGACCGAACCCTGTGGGACCCCACTGCCCACACCCTTCCAGGTCGAGACCGACCCATCTACCACGACTCTTTGGGTGCGACCCTCTAGCCAATTCGCCACCCACCAGACTGTGCAGTCATCCACATCACAGCCTCTTAACTTGTTCACCAGTATGGTGTATTGATATACATCAATGCTTATACATTGATGTATATACACATTCAGTCATCTCAGCATTAACAAAAATTCACTGTATAAACCCATCTACCCAGAAACACTTGAATTTCCCTCATTTTACATAAAACCCTTCATGTGCCATAAAAATTATCCACATGCTCTGTACCAAAACTGCAGATATCAGTAATACAAGTTTTCAAAACTAAACGTTTATTTTTATTTGTCCATAGCACTATTCTTTAGACATTTTTCTCATACAACAATCGCTCTAAATCACCAAAATAAAAATCTCTTAAATTTAGATATAGGCAAATCATGAAATCAGAGCACTTTTTGATAAAAATTAAGTAACTTTTATGAAAACTCTTTAGATTTTAGAAATATGAAAAGCCACAATAAAACTGAACATAAAAAATATATATTATAGAAAACCACACTGAAATAGCCCTTTAAAAATCCTGACATTTTATAAAGATACATGTGGATCATTGCAAAGTTATAAATCTTAATGGAAAGATATTAAATGTTAAATTGCTATGCACTTGTGAATGAATATATCATCCAGAGAAGACAAAAAGGAATACATTTATGACCTGGTATAAAACTAAATATAATTAATATAGCACTTAATAGATGTGATTAAGTTATTATTACTATTTGGCCAGTGAGGCAACAGAGGTATAGTAGTTAATATGCACTCATAGCCACACAGTTAACCAATAAGAGAGGAGAACCCAGGTGTTCTGCATCTTTCCACATCAGCCGGTGGATTCCCCTTCTGTAGTCTAAATCACTTAGAAATATGAAGTTTTAATATTCTTTGTATTTCACAACAAAGGAGGTAAATTGTGCATCAAGAAGTGTGCATATAAAGAGAAGGTAAAAGGAGTCAGAAGTCATTCTACCTGAATCCAAGATTTAAAGTACACCTTTTTGAGAACAGTGTTTGTAGGATGTCCTGCAGAAATATAATTTGCACATAAATGAGTGCACAATATTTTTAGACTCAGAAGATTAAGGTATGCATGCAGAATCCTGTGTCTCCCCATCAGAAAAAACATAACTTACAAAATATGATGCAAATGTATTACCCAAATGTTTTAATTGAAGACATCTCTAACTGGAAAATGTCCTAAATTGTGATGATAACAAACATTAACTCTTAAAATTATTGTTTCAGATTAGAATATACGAGATTAAATTAAAATACATATATAGTGCATGTATCCATGTTTTTTGGTAGAAATATATCCAGCAAGCATTTGCCTTTCTGAAAACACTCTAGATAAACACTAGCCAAAATATTACTACTTCATACAATAGATAATAATCACCTCTAGACATGTAATTTGCTAAAGACGGGCTCTATGGAAATTAAGACTACAAGTTAATATTTAGTCATCTATACAAGAATTTGCCTGAAATACAACATAATTTTATCAAGAGTAGTTTTCATGAGTTTTCCAACTGCAGTAGTAAATAGAAACCCCAACTTCTCATTTCCTTATCCAGCATGAAACAATATCATCTGCATTTTAATTCTGAGGCCAAATGAACATGACTTTTGCCATCATTTCTGCACAGGCATAGGAGATGATTTTTTTTAAGATACAACTACGGCTCTGTTTTGCATTTTTCTTCTATCACTTACTCACCTTCCATCTCCTAGCCCTTTGATATTGCCTAACTCAGTTAAGATAAAACTCACTCAAAACCTGTTTTGTTGTCTAAGCATGCCATAACTCACATTGACTTATACAGGTGTGTTTGTAGCTTTGAGTATAGCTTTATTGAAGTGAGTCGTTCCATTGTAACATAACAGCTTAATTAAGTGACTCTCAACTGGGTGTACCAGGGTGCCACACAATGTTAGCACTGTGAGGTGTGCAAACTTGATTCCCAAAACCAACTCGGAGATTTTAAGAAGGAATCTATTGTGTTCCACATGTATCTTATAAAATGTCAGGATTTTTAAAGGGCTATTTCAGTGTGGTTTTCTATATATATATTTTTTTGTGTTCATTTTGACTTGCTGTGGTCTGAGGTTTTTTTTGCAAAAAATTATTGCTCTATTATTTTTCTGTAGTCAAACAACAACCAAACAAACAAGTGAAGCTGGCATTTCTGAGGGGTGCCTTGAGTTTAAAAAGATTAAGAACCACTAGCCTAAGTGATATGGAAAATGTTATTTTGAAGTCCTTGCTCCTGGTGATAACTCCACACTTCAGTGGAACAGTTTCAGTGAGTAAAGTCAAACAGGTATTTGAGTATTTTATGACACTGAGAATTTGGCTGGTGCTTTTTGTGTTTGTAAAGAAACTATGGATCGAGTTATAATTCTGAAGTTCAACATACACAGAATTATAGGGCTGAACACAATCTCAAAGGTCATCTGACCCAACCCCCTGCACGAATGCTATTCCTATATATTATACCTGATGAATGATAGGGGGCTGAGGGACATGACTTATGAGGAAAGACTGAGGGAACTGGGCTTATTTAGTCTAAAGAAGACTTATGAGGAAAGACTGAGAGGGGATTTAATAGCAGCCTTCAACTACCTGAAGCGGGGTTCGAAAGAGGATGGAGCTGGACTGTTCTCAGTAGTGGCACATGACAGAACAAGGAGCAATGGTCTCAAGTTGCAGCAAGGGACCTTCAGGCTAGACAGTAGGTAAAAAATCTCACCAGAAGGGTAGTAAAACCCTAGATTAGGCTACCCAGAGAGGTGGTGGAAGCTCCATCCTTGCAGGTTTTTAAGACCTGACTAGACAAAGCTTTGGCTGGGATGATCCAGTTGGGGATGGTCCTGCTTTGAGCAGGGCATTGGACTAGATGTAACCTCCTGAGGTCCCTTCCAACCGTCATTTTCTATGATTGTACAATTCTATGATAATCCAACCTCCATAGCTAATCAATTCCACTGCCTTACTAACAGTAAGGATGTGTTTTTTGAGATGGAAGTCCGAAGTCGAAGTCCAGAAGTGTTAAAACTGAGCTGTTGAAAATTTTTCAGATTTATAATTCTGTTGCAGTTACCCTTTTGCACTTTACTCAATTTGGGCAGTGGAAGTGGCCAGTCCATGAAGTGACAACTAACCAGTGAGGGATGTAACTGCAAAAACGGAAAGTAAAAAAAAAACACAACATTTTGGACATAAGAGGTATTTTCACATGTGTTCCCAATGTGGCACTGGACACTTTTAATTAGCAAGCCACGCTAATTAAAGGCACCCGCCCACCACATGCATCAGCTGCACAGTGCACCTCCACACTGAGAAAATGGTGGCGATGCACTTTGAATTAAAGCACATCAAATGTGTTTTAGTTCAAAGTGCACTTCTGCCATTTTCTCAGCACGGAGGTGCGCTGCGCCGCTGATACACGTGACACGCGAGGCTGCCAGAGAGTGTCAATTTCCATGCTCCAGCAGACTCGATTAATTGAGTCTACGCCGATGCACGGGATTACCAGCATGTTGGAGCCGGCTCCTGCATGTGTGTAAGTGCCTGAAAAAATATAGGGTGACAAACGGTGCAGTCTACAACAAACTGTGCTGCTATTGTGTAAGAGCTACATAAAGTTTAAACAAACTTAAAGGCGTAGAAAGTTTGTATTTGTTTAGTAGTACAACCCTCTTGTGTTTATACAGGCCCCATTATACAACCAAAGATCTGTTTGAAAATTCATACAAAAGAAATAAAACTTCTGTCAAAATTGGCCAAATTTAGACCTGCAAAATGTGAGGATGATAGTGTCAGATGATGCATGTGGAGCCCTACAGATTATTGAATCTTAACATCCAGCACTTTTTGCCATAGACAAGAAAGCCAATTCACACACCTGGTTCAGAGGATCAAGCCTAGTGGGCATGTCTACATGTGCAATTAATGTACATGAATAAACTCCAGAGCTTACTGGAGTTAAAACTTGGCCCGCCGTTTTAACAAGTGCCTGGGAGCAATTAATTCCAGAGCAATGAGCTCTGGAGTTCATTCCTGCATAACACATAGAGCAGCCCTGAATGGCAAGGAGCCTAGGGGGTCAGCCTGAGGGGGCTCCAAGATACCCGCCCCACTCTTCAGTGGGGGTTGAAAAAATCCCAGACCAAACTCCCTCCATTCCCTTTCCCCCTTCCAATTCTGAAAACAGCAACAGGCTGGGAAACAATGCAGATACAAGTTACAGCTCTGTTTTGAAACATCTTCATCTGAACCTGCATGCAATGAGGGTTTAGATTTTTACCTGGTCGACCATTTTTGAAGCGGTCTGCAGCCATGTACTTGTGTTTGGTCATGCTATAGACTGCTTTCTGTGGCCAGATCAGGAGAAAATTGTCACTTCTTTCTGTGCCTATAGAGAACAATATATTAGCCTAATTTTGAGGTGAGAAAGAAATGAATTCAAGAATTGTGACTAAAATAATAACCTCTATAAGAAAATGACATTTTTTCTACATTGGAATTTAACATTTTCAAGAAAATTGGTAAAAAAAAAAAAAAAATACTTATGCTTCTTCATTTTTTCCTTTTCTGTTTGTAGTTCTTTCCTTACCTACATTCACTTCATTTCCACCTGTTTTAAGTGTGTACATGAGGTGAAGGGGAGAGGAGAAAAGAAAAGTAGGAAGAATGAAAGAAGGAAAAGCAAGTCTCCATAGAAAATTGTATGTATATATGTATAATTGTTTTTGCATATCTAAACTTTCCAAGAAAGTGTCCATGAAACATTTCAAAACAGAGAAAAAATAAAGTTTCCTTCTAAGACCTGAGAGTCTGTATTTCCAACACTTTTCATGTTTTTTTCCCACTTTCTAGCCAGGTCTAGCCTGAACCACGGTGACAAGAAGGCTTGCATCTGAAGACTTCAGATGCAAGTCTTCTTGTCACCGTGGTTCAGCGAAGAAGTTTTGGCCACCTTTGCTATTCTCTTAGAGAAGTATGAAATCTAATCATATTTTTAAATTAAAAATTCTGGCAGCTGAAGAATTTTGCCAATGGATCAGATAAATCCTTTGCCGTCATCCAGCTTTTTACCCCCAGCATTATTTACATCTTAGCCATGTGCCCCCGAATTAAGAGACAAGTACATGAAAACTTCAGACAGTCATTTGACATTAAGGGATGACCTCCCTGGAGTTTTGTGCAGACTCAGTGGTCCGTTTGTGCCTGTCCCTTAAGGGAAGTGGAACCATAAAATTATAGCACCGCTATAATCAATGGAAGCTTTGCCAAAGACTTCCAAAAAAGAAGCCCCACACACTTAGAGAATACAGTGGGGCACCTAAAACTTCTCACTCTCATAGAGGTCTTACTTTTTTGCAGTACGGATACATAAAGTTATTACCCATTTGTCCTTCGCACAGGCACAGATCTCCCTATTGCTGCAATGCTGCCATTCCGCCTGTTCACTCAAACACTGTAATAAATAATCCATTCTGCTTAAAATCCTCTGCCACTTGCTTTGAGTGCCGTATTTTGGCAGACAGCGCTTCAAAGATATCGCTCTGATCCACTGCCATAGCAACTCTGGAAATGAATTCTTCTGATGATTCTAAGCCTCTCAGGCCCAGATTAACTCCACAGCCTCCCAAAAAGTGAATAGAATAAAATAAAGGCATTGATAATTTTACAATAAAATATATGTCAATTAGCACCTGAAAAGAAGTTGTTAATCTTTTGCTTGTAGCTGTGCCTTAAGCAGACAAAAATCAAATGACACCTGCAGGGTGTACCGCTAAAATGTGGATAGAAAGTTGCAAAACCAACTGTTGATGGCACCCAGGTGGCTGGGTTGTGATTCCAATTCCTAGAATTGGTTCTGTTTTTATCCAATGATTCTTTTTGCGTAAAATATAAAAATGGTGTTGGGAGAAGAAATCCACCCCACCCCAAGGTAACTGCCCCAACCCCAAGGCTACTAAATCTCATTCTGACCTAGGCCCTCTCTTAGGTCCTATGAGTCCTGAATTATTTTCGGCCCAGCACAAGCTTCCGTAGTAGGCATCCACACTGCTCCCACCTCACATGGCCCACAACTCTTTAGTTAAGCATTGTCATCAGAAGTGATCTTGAACAACCCTCAGGCTGAGGGTGAAAAAACCTGGGCCTCCCACTTTCTAGCTAAATCCATGACACTAATACATAGAGGGTGGGCACCACTATTGCTGGCTCCATGGTCTTCTCTACTAGCTGCATTTTAAATAGAAACCAACTGTATTTTTTCAGGAGCTGCAATCCTGCTGGTGAGTTAGGTGTGCTCTGATCACTTCTATGGATGACTGGGATTGTTCTGCAAAGCCTCTGCATATAAGTGGGCTCAGGCAGGAGCTTGGCACCATACCACTCATACAACGGCAGTCCCAGACAGATATAGGGTTACCATATTTCCAGTTCTATAAAAGAGGACACCTGTTGCGGGGACACCTCACTCCCAACCCACAGCCCCCTGCCTTCAATTGCCCTCCTGCCACTTCCCCCAATGGAGCAGAGCAAAATCCCAGGCATGTTCAGATTTCAAAAAGCCACCCAGATAGAGATCAGAGGACCCAAAAAAGGCTATGTCCAGGAAAACCCAGATATATGGTAACCCGAGCACAGATACAGAAACAGAAATACAGGTGCCTAAGGAATGATTAAAGTCAAATTGGGAGGTATTTCCAGGGTTAGGCTCCATTTAAAATGCAGATGACTTGGACTGCATTAATTCTAGCAGAGGTTACTTCTATAGGAGCATACAGGTAGAAGGATCCACAACTCTGAATATTGCTATTAATCCTCTCTTTCCATGATTCATGTACAAAAGATCTGCAAGACCAATTTCGACTCACCAGTGTCAAAATTCAAGACTCTAGCAGCTTCTCCTTCCACAGTGACAACTACATTTTCCCCCTCAATGAAGGCTGCAGTAACCCTCTGGTGAGACATGATCTCAAAGAGTCTCTTGCTACACTGGACATGATGCAGTGACATTTTATTCAACCTGGGTTCTATATCCATCTTGTAGGCATTGAAAGATTGGTGGAATATGTTCTTCATGATCTAAAAAAATAAAAAGGACAAAAGTTGATACTAAAGTCACCTTATAATTGTAAACCTGATATTTATGCATGCTTATTAGGTACTCACTATCCAGGTTGTAGCCGTATTGGTCTAGAGGGAAAAGCAATCAGGACTCGTAGTAGAGATGATATCTTTTATTAGGCCAACAAGATTTTTTTAAAAAAATTCTTAATATTAGGTACTTGCACTTCTATAAAGATATGCAATATGGAATGATATTCAAAGAAAAGAAAAACTAAGTAGGTGTGAAGTACCTACCTATCTTTAAAATTGTGGCCTTAATGGTTTTGTACCCGAGAAGATAAACAGTGTGAGGAATGACTGAGTTTCTCTATACTTCTATAAACACCCTATTTTAAAATAAGTTAGTGTCATAGTCACACTTCCTTAGTTATGTAAGATCAAGGCATCACCTGAAAGAAAGTAGAGCTGTGGCCAAAGAATTAATTCAGCTTTTGGCCGTGCCTACTTTTTGCAAATGTCTGATGCTAAAGGTCAGTTCATACAGGCTGCATAGCAACATAATATTATTAGAAAGAAGAAGGATATGGAATCTAATGTAATCTGGAATGATGCTACTCTATGGGTGCATCTACACAAGATGCTTTATGGTACAGTAGACCAATTTACTGCACACTAAGAGTCACCATCACACATGTAGATGCTTACTGCACAGTAAATTGGTCTACTCCATGGTTAATTTGCTACCTGCAAATGCAGGTAGTAAATTCACTGCAGAGTAGTTACTGCACAGTAAGGCATATGCAGCTGCCTTTCATAGCTCAAGCGGACCAAAGAAGCCTGAAAGTACTAGATGAGGATATACCCTGATTAGGGAAATCTTTAGGTTACGTAAACCAAACAGGGCTGATGCTATGCCCCTTGTTCCACCGAGGCTGCCTGCATATACACACTAGGCTGTGTCAGGTGGAGAGAGAGGCAGAATGAAGGCATGGCTAAGAGGAGAAGGGGACAGGGCTGTAGTAAATGGTAGTCTGCCCAGTTGCCAGCTGGCAGAGTAATTGTTCTGGGACTACTGCTGCTGGTATAACATAGAGCAGCATGGCCACCTGTCCTTCACAAATCAAAGTGTCTTAATTTGGCCACTCACAAGCCGAGGTATCCATAATCACTTGTCACTCTTGAATATTATCGAGTATCTGGGTTCAGCCTTTTCCACTCTTCCATAAGATGTTCAGAAGCAATTTTACCTTGCTACCTCCATCCTATCTAGAGGAGTTGGAGGTTTTAGCCAGGAGTTTAGTATTTCCCTGGTCGTTTTCAAGCAGGGTAACTTAATGTGTGGTTTGACAAGTTGCCTATGTAGATCAATGCTCCCCCCTGGACCTCCTTGTGTCCCACTCTTGTGCTTCCAGTGCCAGAGATTTAAGGTTATTCACTGGAAATGCCCTTTTGAGTAGTTATGCCATTTTGGGGAAGGGGCAAAAGGAAAGATTGATTATCAACTGAGCAACCTAGCCTGAAAAGATGTTGAAACAATATGGACACAGGGTCTCATTTTAGAGCATTTAGACAGGCTCGGTTGTTTGGTGTAATTGAATATCCTGTGCAAAACGGGCCTCATTATCTCCTTCTGCTCCCATCTCTGTGGCTGCTTGCATTAGGCTAACTATGTTTAGATCTTAAACTCATATAACACCTCCATGCCCTCTCCTGCTTCAGGGCCTCCTTGTAACATGCCACCTCTGTGAAGTCTCTTAACTCAAGCCTTTCCATAATAACAACACATTACAACAGTGTATAAAGATAACAGACTAGCATGATCCAAATTCCTGGCCTGCTTAAAACAGCTTTACTTTGATAATGTGCTAATTGGTTGTGATAGTCCTCTAAAGCATGCAAAGGAAATTCCAAGGTACCTGTATTCCAAGGTACCTGTATAGGTAGAGAAGGTGCTTTGGGTAAATCCAATATCTTTCATTAGACCAACCAAAGGTACCTGTATAGCTCCTTCAGGGCATATACTTGATTCTACAAAGCCACTATTCATTGAAAACTGGTAGACATTAACTGTTGACTTTGAGAGGAAGCTTACTCTATTTCCAAAAGAAAAAATCTCAGTATATTTTTAGAGTTTTATACAAAAATTTTAAATTAACCAGCCAAGAATAATAAAAATGATTTTAAAGACTAAAAAGACACAGGACTACTTTTCCTGTTAAATTAACTTTAGCGAGGGTTGCACCATTCATAAAAATATTCATTTTGTCAAGAAACTTATTAATTGAAATACATGATTAACTAGAGTATAACTTTTTTCCCCTAATGTTTTCTCCACAAATCTTGTCTTCACTACTATAAAGGTATAAAATTTGCAAAGTAGAGGCTTTTTTTCCCCCAATTATTATAAACTGCACCATTCTTCTCTGGAAAAGTGCTTCCTTCCTAAGATTCATGAAACACAACAGATCATTTTCATGTGTTAAGTGGTAACTAGGTAACTGCTTGCTCATTTCCTTGAACTAGTAGGTTAGTAACCTAGCACAAGCATATTTATAAGACAACTCACCCATGTGACGACTGAATACTGATGATATGCAATGATTATGATCCACTGAAGAAAAGGTATTAGTGAAATATGGAAAAGGTCAGAAAGACAGCACCAATTATATACAGACTAGAATGTGGCTGCTCATTTTTTTAGACCTACAAGTACTCTTTTGTGAATTGGAGGATGCAAAGTAGGAAATATTATTCATTGTGCTCTTAAGAGAAAAAAACCCATTTTATACTACACTGTATTATGTGGAGCAGTGCTGTCGTTTGTTATAGGCCAACTCATATTTGTGATATGTCAATGAAGTAATAGGGCCAATGGAAGCTAATGATCCAGAAATGTTAAAAACATTGCAAGCTCTTGGATAGATTTTAAAACCCAGCTTGTTCTGTGCTACAAAATATGGCAGAATTGTATTTACAGTTGAATAGCATGATATTTACAATATTTAATCTTCCATTTACCTCTCCCCTTTCCCACCCTGCATGTTTCTTTTTTCCAGTGATGTATGCAGGATCTGTATAAACTAGCAGTGGAGCTGCCAGTATAATATGATCCTGTGGCCCAGTAGGATCAGACTTAAAAAGTAGTTATGTGGTTTTAAACACAAACATAATGCATTACCAAAGTGAAAAACGTATTAATCTTTGTCCATTGTCAGAAAAATTGCATTCTATCTTCTGTGTTCAGTGTGGACTGCAATAAATTTGAAAACCAGAAAGTCTTGGTTGGAATCTGGTCTCAGTTGTATAGCTGAAAATTGACTTCAGTAGAATGATACTTGTTCCTAATTTATATTAGCATAAGATTAGAATCAGTCCTCATTTACTAAGCAGTTTGGGCATATAATTAATTAACTCAATAATGAAGGAGCCTAAGCTTTTTTGAGTCTTCAACCCAGCTCCTTTTGGCTTGAAGGCTGACTGTGCACTGAGTAATACTAAGTTGTGTAGGGGTGGGGTGAGGTGTGGAGGGGTGGTATTTCTGCTTTCCTATTATAAGAAGTGAGTGTCCTGGGGCCGGTCTCAAAAGTAGGCCTGCCCACTTGCTTCCAGGCAAACCACCCACCCATCTCTCCTGCCACACCTTAATGTTAATGATTAATAGATCTTAACAAGGTGGAAGGCTGCCCATTTACCTGCCTTGATGACAAGGGCCTATGTACATAACTCTGACCTTCCCTTATTGTGTCCCATGCCTCACAGATGTTTCTTGGCCAAACACCCAGCCTTATCTAGTAATAGCAAGCTGGTAGTGTGGCCGAGCGGTCTAAGGCGCTGGATTTAGGCTCCAGTCTCTCTGGGGACGTGGGTTCGAATCCCATCACTGCCATCTCTTTAGTTTCCCAACTTATAGCAGCCATGAAGATGACATCTGTCTCCCCACTTGAGAGGCTACAGGACCTGAACCTGTTCAGCCTTCACAAGGGAAGGTTGAGGGGGGAACAGAAGGGGTTGGGGCAGACCTTGTTTCCCCTAGCACCCCCCGGGATAACAAGGAATAACAGCCACAAGTTATTGGAGAGTAGGTTTAGATTAGACATCCATAGGAACTACTTCACAGTTAGGGTAGCTAGGATCTGGAACCAACTTCCAAGGGAAGTGGTGCTGGCTCCTACCCTGGGGTCTTTAAGAAGCGGCTTGATGCCTACCTGGATGGGGTCATTTGAGCCCAGTTTTCTTCCTGCCCAGGCAGGGGGTTGGACCTGAAAATCTACAACGTCCCTTCCAACCCGACTTCTATGATATGATTCTATCATGTCCCTAATATAAACTAAGAGCCTCCAGGCCCCACACTAGGCTCCAAGCCCCATTCCCAGGCTCCAAGCCCCTCGCTATGGGACTAGGGCTCCAAGCCCTGTCCCACTGCACTCCCTAAGTTAACCCTTATCCCTTCACCCAAAAGCTTCTCTAATAGCTCCCCAAGGCTCATGGCCCCACCCCAATGGAGCCTTACTCCCAGCTCCTTAGTGCAGCCTCAGACTTTACTGCGAGTCTGGGCACTGCCACAGGTCTCTCTGCCTGTCCTGGGCCCTGCCTCAGTATTCACAGTTAGCCTGGGCTCCCCCAGTCTAGATCTTAATACCCAGCAGGGATGTGGAGGCTAGTGTTATCAGGTGCCCCTACCCTCCTTTCACCAGGGAGGCAACGGACCTAGCATTTCTGGGGGACTGTGCCACCATGAACAGTCCCACCAGACCACTCTTTCCCAGCAGGGTGCAGTTTCCAGTCATGCCCAGGACCATGAGCCTCCAACCATCCCCATACCTCCTCTCTTACCTCCAAGATGTTGTGAGCAGCAACTCCAACTGGGTGGTGTTCTCTGGCTGGCTGGCAGCAAACTGCTAGCCTTGATGTTCAGGGCCCAGCCCTTAGAAGGCACAGCTGGGCCCTGTTCCCCAATCAGGCAGCTCTGCCTAATTGGGACTATAGCCAGCTGCAGGGTGCCTTGCTGCTGCCCACGCCCCTCTAAGTAACAGAGACCCTGTGCTCTGTTATACCTCCATTGCCTTGGATGGTCCTCTATTTTCTTGGAAATATGACCCTTATTGTTCAATTTGCACTGCTTTATTTTTTTATTACTAAATATAAATATACTTTTTTTCCCTGGGACATTATAAGAATTTCTTCTCAAAGAGGGGCTAACAGGGGAAAGCGACAGCAAAAATAGGCTGCATTTATTCAGCCTTTAAAATGCATTATACATCTTTAAAGAGTAATGGTTAACCATAGACCCTCATTACTCACATTTCAATTACTTTTCTCGGCAGAAAGTGCTTATGCAGTGGGACCTCCATTCCATAGCTAACCAGAATCCAATATTTTAAAATCAGTGATTAACTTGCAAGATACTTCCCATTACTTGTATTTTAGGTGGCAAAATGTAAGCTCTAAAAACCTGTTAACAAAAAGCCTTCAAAACACAGGCTCCTTCTGCAATACACACCCAGCTAATGTTGTAAGTGCTCATAAATGTTAGATGTGACAGTAGTAAAACCAACACACGCGCACAAAGAACAATAAAGAGCCCTCAGAGCTCAACTGTGGTGAGTAAAGGCCACATTGCTGAACATTATTCACTGGGCTCTAGTAACAAATGTGACTCCTATGCGAGCCCACTTTGATATCAACATTGTTTCCTCTCCCAGGGTGGTTGATCGTGTCCTGTTCCTACACCGCTGTGGGGCAAACCTCTCATAGTGTGGCTTCTATGCAAAAGCAAGCAGTGCCTTCCTGATATACCATGAGCAAAAGAGCAAGAATGAGAGTGGAAGGAGAGAAGGCAGAAGCTCCACCTTTCCAAAGCAACAACCAGCAGACGTGGCTGCTTGTATAGCAAAAGTGTGCCAACAGTGATGAAAGAGTATGCAACATCCTGAAAATGGATGTAATAAGGTGCCTGATCACCAGAACAAAGTGGTAGCAAGGAGGGAATTGAAACTAAGGCACAACTCTTTCTTGTGGTCTTTTCAGGGAGCTATGAGCCAGTGCTTTACTCAGAGCAAAGTTTAAGGGCCCTGACTAGCCTATACAGTGTTGTGTGCCCACCAGTTTTTGTGGGATTCCTTTGGGTAACCTCTATTAATCCTAACAGGTAGAGCTGGCAGTTCTGTTTCATGACTGAGATTTCAAAATCTGTTTTTGTTCTGCAGTGTAATGAAAACACAGCCTTTTTTGCAAGATAAAAATCATTGTGCCTAAAGGTTCATGTTTTTCCATCAGGGTCTCCCTTGTTCTAGACATGCTCAGGGATTCCACCGTGGACCACAGAAACCTTCCTGATGAAAAGCTTTGTTGAAAGCGAGATGTCGCCCCAAAACTTTTTGATTAAACTGCAGTTTTCGACTTTCTCTCTGTCTGTCTTTCTCTCTCTCTATATAAATATATATATTAGCTCTGCTGATAGAAAATGCTCATGAAAATCTCAGCACAAGTTAATGAGTTCTGAAGAGCTCTATAGCAGCAGTTCCTAAACTCGGACAGATCGCACACCACCAATTTAAAATGATACAACCTTAAGTACCACTACCAAATTTTTGTCATATAAAGTAATAATAATAAATCTGTTAATATGTACCACTGACAGGTTGTCTGCGTACCACTGGAGGTACATGTACCACAGATTGGGAACTGCTGCTCTATAGCTATCTCTCAGCCCTACAGAAAAGCAGCTATGATGGATTCTGAACATCAACTGAGATAGTTACCTGCTTAGAAAGCGTGGTTCTTATACTGGTCAAGTGAGTGAAGGAGGTTTGTAAGTGTGCGCACGTGCATGTGTGCTTGTGCATACACATGAGTGCATCATCTAATGCTTTGGGCTAGTTACCTGCAATTGAACAAAATTATTAAAGGCAATGGCATAAGGGCTGCATGATCTTGCCCTTTGTTGCCAGCTGAAGGACATAACTCAGAACACTGAAAATACTACACCAGCACAGCACCGTTGTCCAATAACTTTCTTGCCATTTGAAAAATTGAATACCTACTGCAGAATTGAGAGCGTGGTGCAGAAATTTAAGAGTTTTGGAATCAGAAGCAGGGCACGCCAGTGCCAGGTATCGATTACAGAATGCCTGATAGATTTTCAGATGAAATCCTGGCTCCAGAGTTTCCCTGCCCTTGGAGGAGATATCCATGCTGTAATCAGAGAGAGAGAGATCAAAATATAGTCCATGGTAAACTCTCCCATCACCAAAAAGAAAAAAGAAACATGAAAAGTGAAAGCTTTTAGATCAAATTCCTGTCTTCATGCTGCACTGTGGATCTCTATTGATGCAATGGTGATAAGCTTGCAAAAAGCAATGGTGATAAGCAATGGCGATAAGCTTGCAAAACATGCAATAGGGAGAACTTTCATGGATATGAGTTGTCTCACTGAAGTCAGATAGATGTATAAATCTCAAATAAAAAGAGAATCTCTAGGAGCTTGGGATTTTAACCAGTTAGGTGATGATCCAACTACTACTAAAGTCAATGGCAGTCTTGGAAACTAACACAAATAGGATTGAATCTGATACCATCTTGAAAGTTTCAGCACCACCATTTTTATATTAATACTGTTATTCTGCAGTCTTTTGATCCATAGCACACTTCCATCCGCCACTCTTGGAAGATGCACATTCAGTTTTAATTAGATATATACAAATAATATCCAGACTTGCAAACTGTGACCCAGACTGTGGCTTTCCCACACCCCCTGGGTAAAAGACAGCACATTGTCTGCTGCCGTAGGGCAGACTAGGAATCTAAATGACTGTAGAAGTGACCCAGTTTCTTGCTTTCTCCAGAAAGGAAAGAAGAAATAATGTGCACTCACCCTATATCCGACGAAGATTATTTCCTCTACCAGATTGTCTTAGTTGCACTGGCTACTGCCTTGGGAGTCAATAATCCACTGATTTTCTGGCACTACTTCCCTGCTCTCTGGCTTTGTGTGTAGGGGAGAGAACAGTTCAGCAGAGACAGGCCCATTCAAGAAAGTAAAGGTATGCCCCGCTCCTACCATACATCATAATCTTCCCTGTGGATTGTTTTAGCTAGTTCTGGACTTACACTAACAGAAGTCCTGAATTCAAATTAGGTTAGGCGAAACAGCTCATTTCCAACTGTTTCCTGCAGCTCCAATTTGACTTGTAATCAGTTCTGTTAGAGCACATGTGTATTTTAATTATCTTGTAAAAATAAAAGGTGTGTCAGTAACAGAACGGCATTTTATTTGTATGCAGTTTTTTGCCAAACAGTAGCAAACATCACACTGAATTAATGTTGTATAAATCAATGTTGTTTTAAAGTCCAGGTGTAGTTCCCAATGCTGACTCTTGTTTCAGAATATATTACTGTGCAGCATCTGCTAAGGAGTGTACTTAACAAAAAGTGAAGTCATCCATATTCTACAGGGGGAATCTGTCCTGGATCATTGGGAACAATGCTGACTTGCAGCAGACATCGCTAGACTCCCTGTCATACTTGGCAAGCAAGCCAGATGTAGGCTGTGCAGTTTTCCTATGGAAAAATCCCCAAAGATACTACTCAAACAAAAGGCCCTTTGAAGTTAATGACAGGTAGTTTCTACAGCTAGATGCATTAATCTGTTGGAAATAGTAACAAATATTTTGAGGTAGACTTAAAAGACTTAAAATCCTCAGCCTGTCCCATTCTCTTGCTTAATTTATATTATTCTTCCATGGGCTATTTGTCAATGATAAGCAGTTCCACGTGTTAGAAACAGATGAACGCAATGTTGAGAAAGTAAACAGAACTCAGCATTTGTTTTTTCTTAATGCACGCTATTTCCCTCCTCATAACTCTTCTCACTTGTTCCCTATTCATGCTAAAATGATCAGTGCTACATAAAGAAGACGCAAAACTTAAGCTGTATGTTCTTTGGGGCATGGATTCTTCTTATATGGGTGAACACGACCTAGAACGCTGTAGGGGCTAACAAATGAAAACACAATTAAGAGACCAAATTATGCAATCCTTCTGAGCATCAAAGCCAGCAGCCCTGAGATATTCTGGTAAGAAGCACAGTCTGTTCTTTCACCAGACAAGGGGAGAAGCAAATGCTTGGCAAAGAGTAAATTCTTGCAACTAATGACTATAATGGAGTATACATTTTCAAGTTCCTTTTACAGCAGGTCACTAAAATATGGACTTTAAGAGGGACTAAAACTATTTCACAAATTCAGGTTGAATTTGAGGAGTAGTTTTAGGGAGAAGTGAGAAGAGATATTTGAAAAATGTAATAGTTCATTTTAACATTTTTAAAAAGAAGTGATTCATTTTGGAACTGTTGAAATGTATCATGTTGACATGTTTGATTTAAACTTTTTATTTTAAAAGGGCATTTTTCATTTTAAAAAATAATCTAAGTTTCAGAAAAGGGTTTTTTTTTTTTAAGTGTTAAAACCTGCAAATCAATCTCAGTTGGATCAAATGAAATGTTCTAAGTTAAGCCAAAACAGAATTTTTCAATTGTTTTGTTTTGCTAAAACTCCTGAAGACCATTTGACTGGATTTGACTCAAACCAAATATTTTTTCCCCTGATTTATTCTGTTCTGGCTACCAATATGAAAAATCCATTATTTTTCCTGATCTATCGATGACCTCCTTTCCCGGTCTTTGTATCCTGGATAATGAACAATATGTTCATCTTGCGTAAAGCTTGACATTTACCAGCTCATTCACTTATGACTTTTTTTGTTTCCTTTCAAAAAAAGAATGGATTAACATAGCAATACTAATATGCAGCATATGGAAAAGGTAACTGAAATAGTCTTCAGCACATTCTACTCTTATCTTCTTCCATTAGTATTGTAATATAACTACCCAATTCACGCGGTAATCATTTCCTTCTAATCAAATGTTCCTTTATATCACCTTGTTTATTCAGCCCTACTTATTGTAGTTGCCAAGAAAGGTGAATGAGGCTATACCTGAAAACTATCTTTCATAATATTGAGAATAAATTAATAACAATACCGGCAGAAAAATAATATAAAAAACATGACTCCCGTTACTTGAAAATCACAGTTATAAATAGCTTATTAAGATCAAGAAATGATTAATATATGCTTTAATACATGCTTTGATAGTTTTCATGGACCGGCTGGTTGTGAAGTTGCTTATAACCGTAACACTATCAGCTGATTAAAAAATATCTACAGCACACACTACTTGTCTAACATGTTTATATCAACTATTAATCTTATATAAGTCTTTTGTAAATCCTTCCAAGAATGACACTGATAATGCACAACCTATTTAACTATAGCTCAGGGTTCCATATAGGGTTCCAATAACAACAAATGTTATGTTTTTGAAACCCATATTCACACTTTAGTGATAAAAGTTATAAAGGCTAGCACCCAATATAAAAATAGAGTCTACAAACTCCAATTCATTGTGGCACCTAAGGAGGTGACATCAATTTGGGGTCCAGTAGCTTGTAAGAAACAGAGTCTAGTTAAGTGTATGCTTGTAGTACAAGCAGGCACAAGATTGTGCATCCAGATAATACTCTTGTTCATCATAGCCCAAATCTGGGCAGTTTTCTTAGGAAAAAAACGATTGTTCCAGAACACAAGAAGCAGAGGGAATTAGCAACAACAGTCTGTAATTAATGATCTTTGTCTTATATGCAGAAGCACAGCTGCCAAAAGTACAAGTCAAGTGGAGTCCAGGATAAGAACGCAAGTCTATCAAGTCAATCAAAAAGCTTCCCACCAAAAACAAATTGGAAACTAGATATGATACGTCATCAGTCTGAGAAGAAAGTGAAACTTTAAAGACTCACTGGCTGCATCTACAATAAAAATGACCTAGTATTATATTATTACTTTAAACTATATTATATTATTACTTCAAAATAGGAGCAGTGGATTATGGGGCCAGATTACTGGGTTGGAAAGATCTCTGCTGATTTCAGTGGCTTTTGAACAAGCCTTCAGGGCTACTCAGTTGGTCTAATAAAAGATATCTCGTCTACTTAAAGAACCTTGCCTGCTTAAGTTAAGGTATTAGTTCCTGATGAAGAAACTACCTCTAAATTCATCATCCTTATTTACATCTTGCTGGATTGTGGCTTTAGTGAGACACTATTAGAGGTGTAGGCAAATATTATTTAGGGGAGGACTCTGTAGACAGATCTGAATTTTAACTAGCGGCACTCCAGCCAGTCTATACCTGGCCTCAGTTTTACCACAGATCCCCAAGTGCCTGAATACTGATAATGTAGGTGGTGCACTCTGTTTTATTTGTTTCTGGTAATAACAAAACTTGTTTTCACTTTTAGATTTGAATTCAGCCTTCTAGAACTAAATACCTTAATCCTCAACTAGGCCTGGTAGGTTTAAATGCAATCAGTCCCTTTGTTATATCTGGAGAAGCTTTGTAAATTATACTCATACACAAAATGAACCTTTCAAGGTTGCCTTTCAGAATGGTGATCCCTGCTTAATTAGAGGCTGGCCACAATTTGTTTAGTTCCTTTAATCTTAATATTTTGCATTCTGTTTACTTTACCTGGATGAGACAGATTGCTATACTAAATATATAAGATAATAATTAGTTTAACAACTTGTTATAGATCCATTCAATTTGTTAATTGACCAGCTAACCAGGTAACGCACATTCACTTAATTACTTCATACATGCTGAAGTAAATATAAAATGATATCTGAGTCAATTTAACCCTTCAGATAGTGTTCTTGGACTCATTAGACCAGACTCAAGAAAATGTATTGCATCAAGCTTAAAAGTGGCATTAATATGATGCTAGTGAGAAAACAGTATTGCTTATATTAAAAAAATCTTGCTGACCTTTCTCGTCCTAAAAGGGACGGTACAAATAAGTACTTTTGAGTGTGAGAATTATTTACAGCTGTGGTCATGCTGTAGGTCTACTGTTTAGGGAGGAGGCACCATTTAGTGACTCAGACGTGGGGACCGGGACTCAGGAGGTCTAGCTTTCCATCCACAGCTTGCTGACAGATTCCCTCTGTGAAAGTTCATAAGCCCGTAATCTCGGTGTCTGCATCCCCTATTTGTAAAACAGGAAGGATATTCTGTTGTGTCTATTTAAAATGCAATCGCACAGGGGCGATATTCAGCACTTCACATGAAACAGCCTTGATCTTGGTGGTACTATGGAGTCAGCAACTGCAGATTTAGCAGGGAAGGGAACAGTATTGCCAAATGGGCTAATAGTGTTGGATTTGGGGAATATTTTAGGTAATGGTGTCTGCAGCTGTGGCCTGCCAAAGCTGTTTTCTTTCACTTATTCCATTACCTTTCTCTAGCAAGGAATGTTGCAGTCCTGGGGTCTTCAACCTCCCCCCTTCCCCTCCCCCAAGGAGCCCAAACTAAGCATGGTTAGCAGGATGAAACACAACTGCTCCATGGTGTTTGGAGTAAAAATACCAATGTATAATGGATGACAACAGAGTAAAACATATGAACGACAAGACTGCAAGCAAGAGTCACTATAGAAAAAGAAGTTGGGAGATCTGAAAAAGGACTTCCCCACCTCACAAACACTGACCCCCCACACCTCCCGCCACACGTGTCCCCCAACATACCTGACCCCCCTCACATCTTCCCCCCAACACACCGGCCTCCACACCCTTACCCCCCACACAGCGACCCCCCCCACACTGCCCCCAAACACCAGTGCTCCTAAACATACAGACCCCCCACACCTCCCCCATACATACACCAAACCCCCATGAACTTCCCACCCCACACACACCTCCCTCTACAACTTCTGCTATGCACTTCCCCCCCCCACACTCCCCCATGCACACTGATACCTCAACACACACACACCTTCCCCCACCTCCCCTATACACACCAACCCCCCACAAACCTCCTACCCCACACACACTGGCCCCCACACCTTCTGCCACACACCTCTCCCACAAACATCTCCCCCCACACCAACACCTCCACACCTACAGACCCCCCACACCTCCCCCTATTCACACAACCCCCCACAAACCTCCCATCCCACACACACTGCCCCCACACACCTTCTGCCACACTTCCTCACACACACAGCCTACCATACACCATCACTCCCATACACACCTTTCCCCAGTACTCCCCGCATACACACAAACCCCTCACAAACCTCCCACCCCACACACTGAACCCCTACACCTTCTGCCATGCTCCTCTCCCCATGCACACCTCTCTCCACACACAGCAACCCCACTACACCTACAACCCCCCCACCTCCCTTACACACACAACCCCCCACAAACCTCCCATGGCACACACTGACTCCCCTACACAACAACCCCCAACACACAACCCCCCACCCCCGCTGGGTCACAGGTGCACACCTCAGTGCCCAGCAGTATGTGGGGCAGTGTCGCTGCAGCAGGCTGAGCAGATGCTGTTGGAAGATGCTGAGGTGGGTGAAGAAGCTGTCCCTGGGCCAGCAGCCCTCCAGGCCATGCAGGTTCATGCTGAGCCCCCATGGGAAGTGCCCTCTGCATGGTCCAGGGCCACCTGCTGTAGGCAGCCATGTGTCCTGCACTGTCAGCTTCAGCACTGTGCCTGAATGGACAGCGCCCTACCCCACCGGCTCGTGTCCACCACCAGCACCGCTACAGCCTCCGCCTCCCCTGCACCCTGGCACCGCCCCTTGTCCCACCTGCGGAACTGGCACTGCTGCCAGGTGGATGGTCATTTCAACCCATCTACGGTCAACAAGGTATAGCACAGTTTTTGAGGCAGCTCATTGACATAGGAAAAGTGAAGGATAGTTTTTGAGGCAGCTCACTGATGTAGGGAAAGTATAGGAAAAGTGAAGGATAGTTTTTGAGGCAGCTCATTGATGTAGGGAAAGTGTAGGGAACATGTAGGATAGTTTTTTATTCCTTCCTGGTGGTAGGGGAGGAGAGATGAAGCCTGAGTATCAGTGAAAAATATATTTTTTGTAATCTTGGCTCTAGTAGAGGAAAGAAAGCTATTTTAAGTTCAAAGAATTTAATTAATTACTAGCAGTTCAGTGACTCCAACATATTACAAGAAAAATTCAGTTAATTTCAGCTGCACATTATTTATTTTAAAAGCTAGAGGATCTTTCAACTCTTCTTTTGCTAGTGTTGGCCATGATTTCTGTTGCCAAATGTCTAGCTGCCCTTTCTTAAGGCAGTGTCCTTCTGCTGCCCTGACAGACATGGTTTATATATGCAAAATTTTCCATACTATGTATCCCCGAGAAGCTGAAAAATGACCCCTGATGCAGCACAATCTATTCTTCTGAGTCTGGATAAAAAAACATTTCAGAGCTCCATATCCAGTAAAGCAATTTAAGTGCAGCATGAGCTCAACCACTTTGCTGATTAACTGTGGACTTTGGAAAGGGCCTCTTTGTTGGAGGGGTAGATTATGGAGGGTTGAAAATAATAAGGTATATTTTGCAGGTGCCGTGTCAAGCAGCCATCTCTATCTGGAAGTTGCTTTGGATACAAGAAAGGCTTCTTGATCTGTGATACAGTGGGGAAACTGCCAATTCCCCATCTCTCTCCTTTTGGTGACTTGTTCTTTGTGATCAGTAAAGCCAGTGTCCCTGAACTCCTCAGAGTAAAAATTGGGCAAGGCCCTTGAGCATTCACATCAGCAGGGGTGGAGAGCCTTGCATGCCTTTACGGCACAGGTTGTTGTACCCAAGTCAACAGCTTCAGCCAATCCTCCTTCCCTGCTTTGTCATTTTTATCAATAGATGCTGCATGAGTTTCTCTTTGATGCTATGCTACAGCATCATGATGCCACCATAGTTACTACAGCTCCTGGATCCAGTACAGCATTCACGTTCATTCACTGGCATTCTTCAAATAGGTTCAGAGAGAACACAACTTGACACCTAATGCAAAGTTAATCTGGAGTTGTGAATCTCATCACCATGCTTGAATTTCACATACTTCTGAGGAGCAACCTCAGCGTGCTACAAGTTTGCTCAGAACTACCCTCCATCTGATTCTCTAGATTCAAAGCCCACCTACTCTGCCCACCATATTGCACTTGAAGTATAGAGAGGCAAAGGTCATCTAGCTAGAAGTCATCTGGCTTCCTTTGCTAGCCTAGAGCTGCCAAAAAAGATTTTTGGTGATCATACACTCACACTCTTATATTGGAGGCATATGGAGAACAAGTGCTACTCTGTTTACCAGGGCCCTACGTTACTTTGGCTCTACCCTTCACTGCTTGGGACCATGGTGCATTCCATGGTGGCATAAGGGTGCCTCTAGTATACTTTTCCCTTCTTGTTCAAAATATGGAGAAAAAGACACTGAACATCATGATCACTGACTATAGTGTTTTTGTTTCTCATTTACACAGCTGTAAGTGTGAGAGGAACCAGGCCCTAAACACATCATGCATTTACATTAGATCAGCAGTTCCCAAACTCTGACAGAGTGTACACCACCAATTTAAAATGATACAACCTTAACTACTACCGGCAATTTTTGTTAAATAAAGTCATTATAATAACTCTGTTACCGTATAACACTGGCAGGTTGATACCACTGGTAGTACACGTACCACAGATTGGGATCCATTGCATTACATGACACATCTGAGGCACCCATCTTTTAGCATCTGAACTCCAATCCTACTTTTATTAGAGATTTGAATGACACACAGACACATAACTTAAAGAGAGTAATTGTGTTGGAGTAAAAATTTGGAGAAAACTGCCTGCCCAGTACTGTAAACAGAAAAAAATCAATAGGGAACAAACTATTTCCATGCTCCTAAGAGCTATTGCAAACCATGAAGAGCAAGCAACAAACAACATTAGAAATAGAGTTATTTTAAAAGATTCAATGCAAATATTGGTCTGAGACTTTTTTTCCAAGGATGGGTGCCGGGAGAGTTTCAGATCTGAGCTGAGTTATCCATGGACCAAGTTCTGCTTTCATTCACAATCCCTCTTGGGGGAGGAAATGGCCTAAGATGGTACAAAAAGAAAAAAAATAATCTAATTTTTATCTGCTCCTTGGCAGTATGTCAGAAGGCAAACAGGAAATATTACTGGATTGAGCTGGGGAAACCCCTGGCCAACTTCCAGTGACCTTTTACATCTGTTGGTTGCCAGAGGTCACGTAGAGAGTTTACACCGTGGACTCCAGGGAGCAGATGCTCCATTTGCTGAACAGGGCTGGGTCAGGGGCAGAAATTCACAGGAGCAAATCAAGCGAAGCACATGTTCCTGGTATACTTACAGGTTCTTCTTTAAGCTCAAGAGCACAGACTGTTAAAGGCTATGGTCACATGCATGCCCTTCACATGAACTAAATGGTCTACCTAGATACAAAAAGCCCTGGAGCACCGGCCTGCTCCTAACCTCAGACTGCCACCGTTCCTCCACACGAGCAGAGCTGAGCTCCTTTTAAAGGCTTGATCTGAGAGTTACTCCCAGCTGGGATGCTGAAATCCCAGGCTGGATGTCAGTCCTGTGAGCCCAAGCTGTTGCCTTGTTTAATAGGTAGGAACCTACAAAACACATGGCGGAAGTGGGTGTGCGACATCTCCTTTAATTTTTCATGTTCCTCCACACGCCCCTCGACCATTAATTGGTGGAGGGGCTGTGCTTGCAGCTCACTCCTGATTGGTGGGGAGGCAAAAACTGCATTTTTAAATATGGTGTTGCTTTTGCCTCCTGCCACTGATTGGCCAAGGGGCCCTGGCAGCCCTGATGCTTGCTGCTGACTGGCGGGGAGGTAAAAACCATGCCATGTTTAAAACAGTGGTTTTTGCTTCCCTTCCGATCTGGAGGGAGCGGTGGGGCCACTCTGCCAATCAATGGTGGAGGGGAGGGACACGCAGGAGAACATGAAATATTAAAGGAGATGCTGTATACCCTACTTCTGCCGTGTATTTGGTAGATCCCTATCAAATAGGACCTGCAGGGGTGGGCCATTATTTGAGCTGGGGGTGCCACTTAATTAATTTTGGTGAGCTGTTGAGGGCTAAGCAAGGGCAGCAGTGAAATGTTGATTGATCCTATCCAGCCTGCTGGCCACCTCTGGGAGCCTGAGGAGCCCCATGCTGCTCTGCTCTTTAACAGACAGGGTTAGGCCAGGCCTGAAAGAGAGATCTCTTTTATTCAGTATCTAACTGAAGAGCATTGCATGCTATTAGCCTGTGCATGGCAGAACAACTGCTTCTGATGAAACAGGTCATGACTGAACCTTTTAATGGCACAGTTCTCACAGAGATGGCATGATTGTATTAGGCCCTCTGAGATAGTTGGAAAGTACCAGAGGGACTGGCTTTAGCATTAGCATCCTGTCAAGGAGCCTGCTCAGGATTTGCTTTAAATATAGACATGATTGTAAAGGGAAACTTTTTAGGTTCATATGTTCCTTCGCAGCAGCTTGCTAGGTGAAGTTTATGGAAAAGATGAGATCAAATAATGGGACAAAGACTGCAAGTCTAGGTGGCCCGCAGGCTTAATGTAGTTAAGGCACACCAGTTTAAAAGAACCATATTACAACCATATGATCAAAGGCCTTTGACTCCTCCCTAGCCCAAATGCCCACGTACTCAGTAACAACTGGGTTAACAAGAGTGGTTGGTTCATGTCCTGAGTAAGACTCAGACTCACATTGCAACCCATAGCTAGATGACTAAACCACCCTACCACCATCCCCTAGAAGAATGAAAGATAGAGGAAAAACAATGAAAAGTAGTGAGAGACCAGAGAGACGTAAGGTAGAAAAAGAGTCGGGTAAAGAAGGAGACATCAGTAAAAAAGGGAGGAGGGATGCAGAAAGAGAAGAAGAAACAAGGAAAGGCACAGAAAAATCTTGGAACAATACCAATATAGGCAGAGCAAGGCATTCTGTGACATATTTGAGCATGAGAAAGGAAGGAAAAGACTCAAAGTGCCTAAATCCCATCTGCCCTTGGAGTTCCAGTGTAGCTAAAGCAGGCAGCTGGTGCAGCACTCGGATGCACAGCGTCTGGGCTGCACACCACAGTGTCACTACCTTGCTTGTGCTCCTGGAGTGCCTGTCTCTCTGCCTCTCTTTTCTGCAGCTGTAGGGCTACAATGGTCAACAGTGCCACACTTTGTGGGCTAGGCTCCTCTTTGGACTTCTGAGAGGCCATTACTGCTCTTTTACAGAAGAAAAATTGAGGCTTCAACTGAGTTGCTTAAAACTGCACAGGTCAGTGACCTGGGATCTGGGAGTGGCCTGCTCTAAACACCAGTTCCTACTCAGGTAAAATGTCCTTTAAAAAATACATAGGAAAGTAGGAACAAAAAGGCAGGGGAAGAATGGCAACTAAATACTGGCTGGTGAGTGAAGGGCTAACTTCCTGCTGTTGTGGCTTGCAAGCTCCCTAGCAACATTTGCGTGAGATTATGACTGCTTTGCATGCTGCCCTAATAAGGACTATTTGCCCCATATGGTAACCTGCATTTTAGCTGGTTGAAATATTTGTAATTATTGGGTCATAAGAGTTTTTTTTTGGGGGGGGGGGTGAATCCTCTATATAAGGGACTACACTGGGCCAGGAGGGTGAGTCTAGAGTTGAGCAAAGGTTGAGTCTTTCCCCAAGGTATAGCAAAGGCAGCAAAAGCTCTTGGGGAGGGACAGCTGTGTCCAGTCCATATGTGCAGTTGGAATACATATAATCCTGATGTCCCTGGCATAACTTTTCACTGCAGTCACCAGATGGTGTAATGGCCCAGGTCAGAAGCCCGGGGGTGCTAGAGCATGTCTCCCTGCTTAGTAGGAGCAAACCGCTTCGGCCAACGCTAGGCCAACTACCCTACATCCATCCAGGTTTATCTTAAATTGGTTTTGGCCAATTTGAAAGTGGTTTATGTGCACAGAACTTCTGTTGTGTTACAGATTTGAACCAGTCTGATCACTTATACTGGTTTATGTGGAGCTTCTGCCCTAGCCCGTTTGACTTCTGAGGGAGATATTGAAATGGATCTTTCCCTTCAAGGAACCAAAAATATTTGAAAATATGTGTTTTTAGGTCAAATTAAACATCAAAATTGAAGTATTGTTTTGTTTCCTCTTCAGTCAAACACAACATTTTGTTCAGTATATCATTCAGAGATTTCTTTTTCAGCCTTTAAAGCTAAACTTGACTACAATTTGAAATGAAACATCATTCTAAATCAGATGGTTGAAATGTCTCAATTTTTGTTGCCAAAATTATTTCATGAATTTGACAAAGATTTGACAATGACCACTTTTCATTTTTAAGCAACTTAATTAGTACAATGGTCCCAAATATGTCCAGCCAGTGTTCCAGCATTCAGCATTCAGTTAGAAGAGGGAAAAGCAATATTTAGCAATTTAAGTGATATATTAAAAATGCATTTTTCTGCTATACCACTAGGCATCTGTGTTGCGGCTTTTTTCCAGGCCTTACTGAGTTTATTGTAAAGTACAGAACAATTGCATCCTTAAGGTGTGCTTGATGAAGTGCAACCCACTGGCTAACTCTTTTGAGCTCTTAGCTGTAATTAGGCAGTGATGGAGAACCAAGGTAGGCCTTTTAAACAGAAACGGCAAAAAAAAAGTGCAAGGCAGTAATAACATTAAGTGGCAAAGCAGAATTTGTGAGAAAGGTATCTACCCTCTGCGAGCTGTCTAGTCATCTTCACACCTACCTTTTGTGAGACACCCCCATGTCAGCACTGTCCTACCAAGTGCTCATGATGGCAATGGCATAAGATTGATCTCCCAGCAACCTGTGCAAAGGAGTCACACAATGACATCATTCATGATGGAAAATCATTGATGACCTCATTAGAGGAGGCTACTACTTCTTATATGATTTATGGTAGCCCTCTGGTGCTAGACACTTTACAGCCATGTGCCAAGGGAAGGAACTAACAGAATCTATTGTTGCGGGAACATGGTAGAAATAGAATTTGGGAGTGAGTCATTGGTAGGTGGCTGTGGAGGATTTTGTGTTGGAAATTATCAGTGAGACTAACCACTGAGAAATCTGGGTAGGAGATGGATCTGTTTGTAGTAAATAACATATATATATATATATATATATATATATATATATATTAGTATTCTTTCCTAAGTATACTATTCTTAGGAAGGGTACAGAGTTTATATTGTCTTTCAGTAGCAGAGACCAAATTTTTATCTGTGTTTGTACAGCACCTGACACAGTGAAATCTTGGTACATTGTGTTTTCCGGAGGTTGAGGCCAACAGCAGTAAAAATTATGAATTTATTTTGGGTGAGAATCTCTTTACATGACTGTCAGCATATTCAGGGAGTAGCAGTCCCAAAGCTCATTTTTAAGTCTTCTAAGTATGTTCCCTGGATAGAGTCTCAAAGTTAGGTTTTGCCTTACTTTTGTTTTTAATCTATATTACACACTAACCAAACTTTTATGTTATGACATCAAAGCCAAAAAAAATCATTTGAGCAAACTGGTTAGTGCTAAGTATACTTTTAGCTCATATGTGAAAAGCCTTCTGGTCTCTGCTAAGCAAAGGTAGACCTCTACTGGGTGAAAGAAATACTGACAGTCTTGTCTTCATTTGTGATAGAACCAACCACCTCCAGAGAAACAAAATGCTGGATCAGTTCACTTCATTTTTAATAAAAACATTTTTATTTAAAAATAGTCTGTTTCTATACCCAAAGGTTTTCATGAAAAATTGTTAGTTTAATTTGTTTCCCCTCCACACTTTTTCCAGTAAAATTGGAAATAATTTAAATAATTAATTTTAATTTGCCCAAGAGCACATTTTTGGCAAGCACAAATACTTCTGCAACTCTTTCTTTAATGTATATAATTTAAGAAGGATTTTTTTCTTGGGGGAAAAAACTATGAAGGGGTCTATTCCAAACATAAGTTTTAAGTTTTTAACCTGTTCTTTTGAAGACAAACCAGTAGCTAAATTTCCAAAAGCTCACTAAGTATCACTGTATTAAATGTTAAGACCAGAGAGTGTATAGAAGCTAATAGTTTGGCAGAAAGTGAAAGGAAACATCTAGTGTACTGAAATGTGTAGAATTTAATATTTATTCTTCCCATTTTCATTTTTTATTTTATTATAAAAGCTCCATTCTTCCCTACCTTGATTTATCCTGGTCTTTTTATTTCACAAATTATCCAAGTGAAAGAAAATGCTAATTAATCTCTCTCAATTAGTTACAACTGAAGTTGGGGAGGCAGACTATTTAAGAGGTTAAAAAGCTGGCAAAACTGTTTTGTGCACAGTTATTTCCAGTGGCCTGTCTGGCCATGTAATCCTGCCTGTATATACAGGTCTATGTTTCCTGTCTTTGTAGTACATGAGCACTTGGGAAAAGAACTTTTCTTCAAAACATTGCTCCTTCTGTCTCTCTTCATGAAGGAAAGGGTTTATGTCAGTGCTCTCAAACTTTGATTATTTCCAGGAGAGTCTGAACACTACTGCGCTATGTCAGCTCAGGGACTAGTTCAATGCTTTTCATGCTGCTTCCCAGTCTCTTGCCTCAAACACAAGAGCAGTAGTTGACATGTGAGCAGCCTGCTTCACTTACTGTTCTGGGACAAAAGTCAAGTCCCAGCATCTGGACCGGCTAGAGCATTAGCACAGAGAGGCTAGAAACTTCCTACATTTTCTGTAATCAATGGCAGAATTGTTTCTCCATTAGGTATCTGCTGCCTGTCATCTGCTGCCAGATCACTCCACTTGCACACAGGACATGATCACAGAAAGTGATTTCCTGGGAGGGAAACCAGGGCTGAGTAGCAGTTTGGGTTGAAGGAACTAGTGTGCCTTTGCTATGTTCTCAAGGTTCATTGGGTGAATCTGATATATTTTATTAGACCAACTTAAGTAGTTGGAAAACATTTTTTAAGCAAGCTTTCAGGTTAAAAAAAAAAAAAGCTTTGCTATGTTCTGGGACTCTATATTCAAGCCAAGGGGCTACCCTGACTCCTGGAGGGAGAGGAGGAAAGATCTGAACCCAAGCCTGGTCTCTCCTGAGACAGAACTGTAGGTAATTGTGTGCAACTGGTGGTTAACAATGTCTGCTGGAAGAGGGAGGATGCGTACAGGAGAACTCGGGGTACTAGACGATGTGTTAACACTATCCGAACAATCAGCTGTTGGGTGTCTCCCATCACTGGTGTCTGGATCCACAAGTACCAGTGTCATGGACCCCCTCTGGGGAGCCATTCATGGACCAGAGTAAGAGGGTGGGAGGAACATTTCCTGTTATGGCTGGATTGCCTCAATCTTCCTTTCCCGTTCTCCTCTGTGCCAGTTTCTCCTTTGTTCACTCTGCAGTCCTCATTCCTAGTCATTTCTCTTCCCTTCCCAGCTTCTTTTTCCCCATCTTTTTTGCTTTTCTTGAACTGTAAAAGTACATATTTTGCAGGGCTCCTTAAGACCTTGAGTTATGTCCCCATACTAGGCATGTCTTCATGGACTATTAGTAAGGTACCTGTTTGTTTACCAGTGTGTACAATGACATCCAGTGAGTTTGGAGTATGTCTTCCAGTGTTGTCCTTCATTCTGCTGTACATAACCTCAAAAACTTGTTAGTACCTAAAGCAGAAGGAAGAAAACTGACAAGAAATAAAGAATTCACCTTTGAAGCTGGTATATATCTGTGTTGCTATACTTGTAAATACATTTCCAAAATTATTTTGAATTTGACATTTGCATAGTGAACATAATTAACTAGCCCAATGAGCCAGAGCTCAAAGCAATAACAAGCTATTGTAGATATTTAAATCACAATTAAAAGTCAGCAACAAAAGTCAACCGCATCTGATGAGCAAAATAGAACCTGATAGCCTGTTGAAAAGGGTTGTTTTCCTTTGATAAAATCCCTCAGAAGATGAATAAAAAGGTGTCTGGTTTGGGCTTTAAGACAGATTCATGAAGAGCTGAACAGATGACATTCACCTAGGGCAGCGATTCTCAACCAGGGTGCTGTGGTACCCTACGGTGCCTTGAGATTCATTCAAGGGTGCTACAGGGTGCCATGCAACGTTAGTACCGTTAGGTGTGCAAACATGCAAAGATATTTCACAAGATAAAGACAGAGATTTCAAATACAAATCCATAGTATTGAAAATATTCTGACCTGTTCGGGTTTTTTTGCAATGGAAGAATTGCTCTATTATTTTTCCATAATCAAAAACAGAGTGAGAGCTAAGAGCTGACATTTTTAAGGGGGACCTTGAGTCACACGAGGGTTTCCTTGAGTTGCAAAAGGTTGACAACCTCTGAACTGGGGAAATAGCTTTCTCATGGGTACAGTTGCAATAGAAGTAATAGTAATGCCACCCTGCATCATCAAACAGTGTCTAAGAATATACTTGCTCCTGACACTGGTCTGCTGCCCACATAACTTTCACCAGAAAAAGCAGGATGTTGATTGATAAGTCAAGACCATCACTGTGAATGGAACTGAGCAGCTGTTTATTAGGGTCCAGCACCATTGCTCCATTTTTGAAGATAAGGAGAATAACTTTTCTGCTTGAAGCTGCGAGGATAATTTTGTTAGTTACAACGTAATTATTCAAACTGAAAACTGGCAAGAGAATGCATGTTAACCCCTGTTGGTCCTGTGGTAATTACCTTAGTAAAGGAGTAGATGCCATCAGGTAATTTCATATCTCCCCTGGAAGATCGCCCCACTAAACCTATAGGGCCCTTGTTACCTTACTGGAGCATGGGATTATTGGAAAACCTGACACATATTAAAAAGTCAATAGCATTTCTAGCAACACCTAATATTGTCTTTGGAGGTCTCCTGTCCTCATGCTGACCAGTCCTAATGGTGGGAGTGACTACAGAGGTATGTGGCTGCACAGACTATTTTCCATAAAGGTGCAGCTCTCCACCTAGACTTCCTATGGGCCCATGTGCAAATGGAGCCCTGAACGTGACTATTTTAATTCTAGGTTAGATCTAAAACCAGAATGGGTCCATTTTGTATAGCTGACAGCAGTGCTGTAGCAAGGAAGGTTGGTGCTTGGGGAAAAGCCCACAGCAGCAGCCCGCCCTTGCCCTGCGCACATATCTGGGGGGCACATGCCCCCCCCCCATGCTTACCTAAGAGTGCAGCGGTAGGAACCACCCTTCCCCAATCCCTGTACCCCGCCAAATGAGCCATTTACAGCTCCATCTTGGGCCCCACCCCAGCTGGGTAGCTCTTGTTGGCCTCCCTTAGCTTCAGTGCCCGGGGCGGTTGCCCCACTTTTCCCCTCGCCCTCCCCCCCTTGCTATGGCACTGGCTGATAGTGCTGAAATCTCATGAATGATTAAGCACCAGATGGTGGAAATGTAACAAGGGCAGCTGAATTTGTATGAAGACTTCAAATCTGAATCCTAAATCTGAATCCCAAACTAATTTGAAATTGAAAAAGCTTCTTCAGGCTTTCTTGTTTTAGCAAATAGTTAGTGAATGGCAGATTTCTATTCATTTCAGTATTGAATTCTTTTTTTTTTTTTCACGCAGAATGCATACATCATTTCTACAGAAAAAAAAATGCATATAAACTTATATACTATATTTGAAATAGTGATTGTACGGTTTCTCAAAATAACAATACAATTAAATAGCACAATTAAGTACTAGCAATTACAGATATATTGCAGAATTCAAAGATTTATTGCACAATTAAATAAAGGAAAAGAAAGAGCTGACCTCCAAGCAGCAGTACATTTAAATAATTAATGCAAGTCCTATAATGCAAATCTGACAAATTACCCTTAACATAATACTAAAATAAAGTGATATTCGGTTGATGAAAAGTAAAGCATTTGGCTGCCATTTTTTCTATAATTTAATTTCTGTAGTTTATGTGGGTTTTTTGGAAGATTAAGAACAGCAAAAAACTGAAGTGATATTTCTTCTTCTGGGATTCAGTGAAGCTCCCTTGACTGTAGTGGAGCTATTCCAATTTTCACCCATGAAGATATCTACTTGTCCTTAAAGAGGCCCAACTTGAAGTATAGTATTTAAAGAGGGTCAGAGCTCCCCCTGGCTAATGAGGCTTATGGAGAAGTAGGGGGAACCCTCTGATGTAGGTCTCAGTGGAAGTAATTGGGAGAGGAGTGGGAAGGCATAAGGAAGACACGGTTCAGCTCACCTCTTATACCTGTCAGTGGAGGTGGCTAAAAACAGATGTCACACTTGTCCCAGAAGAAAGCCTTTTGTTCCAGGCTTGTACATGTCCACTATCCCACTTCAAATCCTTCTCAAGTATGCCGGATAAAATCCACCAGTACATTTTCCCAGAATATTCTGTTGTATGCCTGTATGGCTATTGCAGCTTATTATAGGAACAAGCCTGTCAGACTGAGTTTTCTCCGGTCGCTTACCGGCAAAGGAACAGCAAGGGCAGCGCATGTGCAGGACTATGCTGCAGCAATTTTAATTCGGATCAAATTCTGGGACAGTCAACCTGGGTCAAATGAGACATCTGTTTATAGCCTAAGGGAGTACATTGCCCACTATAAATCCCATCAACCTGGGAGAAGTAATGTTTCTCTCTGAAGTATGACACCTCTGTCTGTTCCTCCAAGGTGCTTCTGTGTGCCCTATATTGTGGGTTACATTTGACGCTTCAAAATGGGTAGGAGAATGTTCCAAATGGTACGTATTACATTTAATAATAATCGAACTATTAGGATTAGACTCAAATGTTTCTTGCCTGGCTGATGTCTCAGAATATCTACTGGGAATATTTCTTTCAGGAATATATCACTTACAACTCCATACTTTTTTGTATCACCTTCAGATTTGTTTGGTTTTTTTCCCTTTAGGTCAAAATCTTTGAACTCTTTGTTGGATTGGTTATGGTGAAAGTCACCCTATGCAGAAGTTCACGTTGTTAAAAAATCTACTTAAATTGTGGGACTTCAGTTGATCGTGAGACCTTATAGGTTGGCAAATTTCACCCTATGGGGTGTTCTGTGCATGGCACTTTCATTAATATTGACCAGCGTGCTGAAGCACACACTCATTTATAGACATCTGAAGTGCAGGTCTGAGATGAATTTTCCCTTTAAGGCACTAGTAACAACGAACATCAAACTATGATAATATAATGCAATACAGCTTAAACCAGTGTTAGGTATATTCACTATGTGGCATATGCTAAAATTAGGTGGTGAGAGAACTCACTAAACGTGACATTTTGTAGCAAGAGAATGGAAAATAAATTAATAAAGAAAATTCCCGCCTCTGAAAGAGGTGTATATATGGTGAGGAATTTCAACAAATATTTTCAGTTCACCACTGTCTAAGTGGGAAGGTCATTGCCAGGCAAAACTGCATATTAATGACTAAATAAGCTGGCATGGCCAGCTCTGAATGAAGTTATGGGATCAGAAATTCACAAATGTATCTTTTGGCAGTACGGCACACTTCACCTACCCACTTGCCTTGAGAGGGCTGGGAAAACAAGACACAGTTTTTACGCTTCCCACCATTGGGTTGAGCGCGGTCCCAGTTGAAATAGTGTAAAGCCATGCCATTGACATCAACAAATTTTCCTTCATTTACCATGTCAGTGACACCCAACCAGAACTCCGACACCCCTGGAAGGCCTTTCTTGCCATAGTCTCGAAGAACATTGGTTTCTTCGTTATCTCTGGGGATAGCCAGCGTCCCTCCTTTGGCTATGCAGTCTTCATTGGCTTCGTGGAAATGCTTAGCACCTTCTGACACGAGGTAGCACTTCTTATGAACCTTCGTTCCACGAAGACAGACTGTGAACAGATTTGATTTGACATATTCAGTAAGAAACGAATAGCTTTAAAAAAGGTTGAGTCTTTAGGGAGAGATTTTCTAAAGTACCTATGGGATTTAGGCACATGTAGAGCCATAAGAGCCAGGGACTGCACCCTGGGTGACAGCAGCAGGAAGAGCCAGTCTAGCTGTGGTAGCTGTGGCACCTGGGCTGGCAGCAGCTGCTGTTCACATGACTCCTCTAATTGGGCACCAGCTGGTGACCTGGCTGCTCACCGCTTATTATGCTGCTGGACACGAATCCCACTTAACATCCATGTGGCTTGTGACTGGAACTCTGTATGGTGCTTTAAAAAAATCTGATTTGTAGCTTATTTATAGGAAGGAACATTGAGCCCCCTATCCCAGTCCCGTCCAGTAACTTCATTTCCTCATGATTCCTTATTCTGTTATTTCAGAATGCTAAAAATGACCTCGGCCTGTTGTTTCTCTGTCTTACGACCGACTTTTATAAATAGTCCTTACCGCCACTTTTGCAAATTTTGCCTCCCTTCATCAGTTTCATAACTTATTCTGCAGTGAAATGGATGTTTGTATTGTTGGCAGATGAGGCTAAGACATCAAGAAGTGTATACTTGGCTTTGCACCAAAGTCTAGATCTAAAGGTCTTTTCATACTTAGGACATTTAAAGTGCCAAAGTAAAGCATTTTGCATTAACTAAGCCTACTTCCTAGCAAACAAGTATGGGACAGATGTTGCTGCAGTGCTGTTTACAGTGTCTTGCTTGTCTGAAAGATATTGAGTTGAAATTCATCATTTTGGGACAGGTGATGAATAAATATTGCCACTGGCAGAAGAGCTTACAGAAGACATAAAACAATTACCTCTAGCTCTTAATTTCCAGGCAGTTCATTCCTTCAGCTAAATAAATCCCTTCCCTTCAGACTCCCATTTCAAGTGACCTAGAGTGAGTTAGGGCTATAGATGCCTTTTTCTAATGGAGACAGTGCACACATTGTCATTAAAAGTCGACATTCTGTCCTCATTTACTAAACTGTTTGTTTTTGTCTGTACAACCTATGTGGTAACAGACCACAAGGAGCGCCAGCTTGTCCTTTGCAAAGCCTAGGTCTTCATTGGTTTCATCTAGCGGAACATATCAGGAATGTTTTAATGCCAAAAACAAATGCACTAGAATATACATTTGGCTTATAGCCTGCAATTCACCTTGAAGAGCAGTCATTATAGTTTCTTCAGCTTTACTCACATATGAAAGGGTTTGCTGGAATGAACTGTTAACCCTCGGTGAACTATCATTTCTCTTCTCCTGTAATGCAGACAATTACATGGAACTGAGGTGACTCCGATAAATACTTCCAAAGAGCTTTCTTCCACTGTGCACAAAACTAGCCGAGACGAAGGTTTCCACTCAAAAAGTCTCAAAAACAAAGTCACCATTCAGTACCTCTGCACCAAAAATACAAGATTACCTATGCAGATGTCTACGTCAGTCCCATAATTAGCAGCAATTCCAGTATTTCATGTTTATGTCCCAAAACCCAAGTTAATATATCCCTCTACTGCTTTTCACACAAATAATATTCACTTGCATTAAGACAAGGATTTCAAGAGGTAAGTTCATGTAAAGCCATATGTGGCAGTCCCACAACTCTCCTAAAGGCTCTGTTTTTCACAAGTGCTAAATATTTTATTGCCTTGAATAGATGCCCTGCGGTCATGATGCTTTATGCATATTTTAGAGTTTCTTCTTTTGTGAAAAATATATGAGCATCTCCCATGTTTAACTTTTCTAAACTGTTGCAAATCCCTAAACGTTTTAAATTTGTGCTTGTTTTCTGTGTCAGGATTTCCTAAGGTTCTGATCCAAAGACTCACAAATCCATCTACTTTAGCGACTTTGGATCAAGTCGTGTATTTGCAAGGCCAGCAGTATTTTCAATTAGAGTAATGAAATGAATCCATCAGTTGCATTTTATGTTCATCATTACTCATCATTTCATTCTTCAACTTCTTGAAGTGCTGAAGAACATCCTTCAAGTTTTTCACCCACTGCAACTAGGAAAGTTACAAGAGGCAAATGATACAATAATCCTTAACTTGTCTTTATAGGAGATCTTTCATCTGCGAAGATTGCCAAAAGACTTTAAAAACTATGTATCGATAGCCATACAGTTATCACTGAAATTTAGCCATCTTTGAAGTGGAAAGCCTCTATTGATAAAGGTCATTTAGCAACAGTGCACAAGAGCATATGACCTAGAGAAACAAGGAGAAATAGTGCACGAATAAGTCTCATTGTAATATGGAAATCTTGAGCATCCCTGTGAATTAAAACACTCAGCTCTTTTTAAAAGTGTTATGGGATTCTTAGCAACCATGTGTGATGAGAGCAAGACATGGACGACCTCTTTTTTGTCATATTTAGAACCCACTTGACCATTGTAGGTTCTACATATAAAACAAGGCAAAAATAGGTGTTGATGGTCGACTTCCTTTTGGCTTTGGTTTGAATTCTGAGCTGCTGAACATTTATTCTCTGGCTACTTGGAAAAGCAGGACAAGATTTACTTTCTGAACCAGAAAATTATTGCTTAGCACAGACTTCTATTTAGTTAGCTATAAATCATTCGCTCAAATCAACATTCCTATGACTATTTAAAAGGGAAATACGTTTTGTAAAACTCAAAACTAACTTTTGTAAGTTAGTTTGTCTAACAAACTAACTTCCTCAAATACCATTCTTCTTGTCAAAAAATGTTTCATCTCATGTCAGCAATGTCATTTCCAGTCCAATGTCCCCCAACATGTGTGACTCCCAAATTGTTTAAGGGCAGCACAATAGAACCATTTCCTAACTGGATAGTTAATTACTCTCCTTATTTTGCAAATGTCCATCAGACTTTCTAAAACAAGGGTTCTCAAACCCTGGGCTGCGGCCCAGTGCCAGGCTGTGGTGGGTCGGTTGCCAGACTGGAAGTGACCGTGGACTGGCAAACCGCGGCCTGCCAGAGCCGGGTGGAGAGGCTGTGGCTCCTTCTGCAGGGCCCATGGCAGTGTAGGGTTTGTCCCCACCCCACCCAGAGGTATCCTTACCTGTCTTCTGGCTGGAAATTCCAGCTATGGTCGGCTGTGACCGCTTGGTTGCAGTTTGCCGGGCCATGGCCACTTCTGGACCGTGGCATAAAAACTTTGGGAACCCCTGTTTTAAAGCTTCTGTATATTCAATCAGGCCAGCCCTCAACTATCAGTGATTGTTGCTTTGAAACTTGGTTTTATAGTAATATTCATATTTGAATTTAACAACTCGTACACTTCAAGAAATGTCTAGCCTCCTAACCTCTCTTACATAAGCTATAGATTCTCAGACTTTTCCATGCAATGATCCATCTTTTTAGACTTGTGTCCCCACTCCCAGTGCGATCTAACCTCTCTGCCCACTTAGCCATGTGAAAAGGGAAAGTTGCTCATGACCACTTGGCAGAAATTTCCTGACACTCTGTCCACATCCAAACCTCATCTATAGCATCTCTACTAAGTGTAGTAAAGCTTCTGCCACCAACCAGCATCTAGCAAAAAGTATGTGTAGACACTCCCTCACCTTCTGCTGGGGGGCTGTGGTCCCTTCAGTGGTACATGAACAATACGCTCTGGTGGCAGAGCTGCTGAGTGGAGACACCTGGAGCTGCCAAAGGTATACAGATGTGCACATGCTCAGGTGGTTTACAGTAGTAGCCACTTTCTATCAGCAGAACATCTGGTGGCAGAGTGTGCTCACTATTAAGCAATATATAGTCATAGCATTTAATTATTACATAAAGCCCATCATTATACTAATGCTATCAGTATGTGGCTACTGCAGTATTATCCTTGCAGAAATAATGCAGATCCTGGGAACCAATCCTGCAGCATGCAAAAATTTGAATAGATTTAAATGGAAAAGAATTAAAGAGTTTGTCTCCACTCAAGTTTCGCTTTTATAGCTCCCGATTTATTCTTGGTGCTATCTTTTTCATTTCTTTGGAAAGCTCATAGTGGTAAGGAACCCTACCTGACAAGGAGGCAGAATGCCTCTTTAAAGATGTAGTATGTCAGGTGGTGGAAGGATGTTTTCTTGTAACAATGAGCCAATAAAACATGGTCTACCTGTCTGAAGTGCTTGCATTTCTTTCAGGGAATTTACTTCTCGCCACAGCTTGTCAATCTGAGTCTTCAGATCATCCTTTTCTTAAATAAGCAAACAAAGAAGCAAACTAATAAAAATACAATAACATACATCGACATACATCCAAGCATGTCTCCAAGTCAGAACTGCCTTTTGTGGAGATAAATATGACAGTAGTAATTACAATATTGATGAAATCACTCCCTGCCTTCCCCCAGGTGAAAAAAGTCCAGAGTTTTTCAGAGACAATCAAAATACAACAGAATTAAATAACAATTAATTCCATGTCATAGACATGCAATATCTAAACCAATGTAATTGTAACGAATACAAACTACATAAAATCCTTACCCAGGGTCCAGTTCTGTTTTAAGTGACAACTATGGACATTTTTCCAAAGAAGTCAGTGGGATTATAGCAATGTGATAATGGAGCAGAACAACAAACGTTCATGAACCATGCAATTGCATAAATAACTGATTTTAGTAACTGCATTTGATAAAACTAGCTTACCAGGGCAAAGTTTAGCACTATGGTAGGCTGCTGAAGTATAAATTCAAAGTCTAAAGTAGGGATCAGTCATTATTTTTGAAGACATGCAGAAGGCCTTTGTTTGTGCCCCTACATAAAAAGATATTTACTCATGAGGATTTGATGATGGAGTTGAGAATTCGGTTCAATTGATTTTTGCTTTTTAAGACTGGGCTTCTAATGATAATTTTGGAGCCTGTTTCATACACTTAGCAAAAGAATTTCAAGCAAAGCCCAGACCCACTTTTTGGTACCCTGTATTAGGTGCCTGAATTGGAAAATGTTAGTTTATTATTACTGTTACTGCTGTGACTGATTCATGCAATTTGCAATGAATACTGTAAACATGCTAATTAACAGGAAAGTACATAAATTAGTAGTGGGCTCCTGGGGTGCAATTAAACAAACAATTATGCAGGTGTTCTTTGCTCTGAATCCTTTATGAACAAAAATTTTATTGTGTGGGTTTCTAAGAGAAAATCTTCAGACCTTGAGCCTGGTTTATTAACCTGTGGGCAAAAGTAGGATAACCTAGATATTAGGGCTGATACGCCGGCCCCATTGAAGTCAGTGGCAAACCTCCTATTGACCCCTGTGGAATAGGGGTGGCTCTAAGGTGAAGAGGCGCGCTACCTTCTAATTTTCCTAAATGCTGGCTTAATTAGAGAATCTCTGGGCCCCATATGAGAAAAGTATGACCTGGCCTTTCATCCCCCAATTTAATCACAGCTTTCAATGTGAGCACGTGTTAGTAGCTGCCTGAAAAAAATGTGGATCACAGGTAACTATTGGTCGTTGATCATCTGTATGCCAGTTTATAATAGAGTCCAGAATTTGCACATTCAGTTCTGCACCAACTCCTCAATGTGCATGTGCACGGAGTTTAAATACGGGCAGGAGAAGCATACTGTTTATTTACAGAAATGTCGATCGTATGAACATAGCAAATTAAAACAGAACCTGCCGTAGGACAATAAGTAACCATTTTGTTGCGCTTCAAACACCACCAACAAAATGGTGGCAGAGAAAAAATCTTGCACATCCCACACAGCAGCTCCACCTTAGTGTCTCTTGTTCCATTTTTTTCCAGTTAATAACTAAGGTTTGGGGGTAAAGAACAAAAGAAAGCATCAACAACAAAAAGAAGGAACAGAGGAGAAAAAAGTGAGTTTATGTTGAACTAAAAAATGATGTATAAGAGATTTGACTATTAAACCTAGCGGGAAAAAGCAGGTATGTTTTCATACGTGGTAGAAAAATGCCATTGTTTTACAGTAAAATTCATGGAATAAAAAAACTCTTATGGAACTCAAAAGAAAGGGGATAGATACATTTACTAGACAGGGAAATACATATGCAAATACTCCTTAGTTTAAGAATCAAGAGACCACGCTATGAAGTGGCCTTAGAAAGCTACTGACTCATCACTGACTAGTGGTTAAGTACTCACCAACTATGGACCGTACACTGCTTAAAAAAAAATGGAAGTAAGAGTTTAAATCTAATTGATGAACAATATTCAAGAGGGTTATCTAAGTCCTCCTTTGGGGCATTTACTCTGTGCTTCTTCTCCACTAGTTCTTTTTTATTTGCACCATTTTATAGCATTTGATAACCAGGGAAAATACTATTCTACAACTATCTCACAAATATTCTCACCAAAAATGCAAAAAACTCTCTAGCATTGGATTATTGTTGAAATATATTATATCCTAGAGACTTATTATTTTGTTCTGCTTGTTTAGACTAGATGAACATGATACAGGAGACCCTTGCCATTCGCAGGTGATACGTTCTTGAGATCCTCGCGAATGGCAAAATCTGCAAATACAGCACTGCATTCATGAATGCTGTCTGCACTCATGAAAACAGTGCCCCCGGTGGCTGGGGGAGGGGGCACGGCTGCTCTGGCAGCAGCGGGAGCCCAGCGGTGGCAAGCACTAAACTCCCAAGGAGCTCCTGTAAGTGTATTTAAGATGCGGGTTCAGCATTTGTGAATATTTGAAACCGTGAATGCCGAGCCTGCGAATAGCGAGGGTTTCCTGTACATGATTCTTCCTAGCATTATCCATCATAACTAAATATGAGAGACCGAAGTTAAACCCTCAGTTAAATCTATGTATCCTAAATAATTTCAGTGGGATATAATAGTCACAACTGAGAACAGTGTCTGTCCCTATGCACCTGTACCAATTTGCAAATCCAGTCTGACATATCACACTCTGCTTGTAACCTAAATAATGTATATAAAGTCCTTTCTCTCAATGGGATAAACACAGGCAAAGATTTCCTTTGTTAATAAGTATTTATATACTACTAATTTCTGATTAATCAAATAGTGTGTAAGCACACTATAAAACCCCAGGTATAAAACCCCCCAGGTATACACTCTCCCCAGAATAAAACGGATTACCTTTCACTCGACGTTTACTGTGCTTTCTGGTTTTGAATCTGGAGGGCTGACCAGTCGTCTGATCCAGCAGTAGTATGGTAATGAGCAGAAAAATTATAAGTCCCGTTTGTGCCATGTCTCTTCTATAAAAACTAATACGAACCTTCAAGAGAGTCTCTACAGCAGCTAAGAGAGCAAATCATATGGCCACAACTCACTGTGAACTGACTGAGGTTAGCTTTATGAAAGCGTAGTGATAGACTTGGCTGTGCTCCTTGCTTACGAAATGTGTTGAATACCTCACCTGGCTCCAACATAAGGTAACCCCTTGTTTCGATTCCTCATCTGAGATTCTGATTTCCTGGTTGGTTTCAAATGAGCTTTTTCAGGGAGCATTTCAGAACTGAACGTTTTGTTGGGGGTTTTTTTGCTCTTAGTGAACTCATTTGATTGTTTTAGGAATAATATTTTAAAGCAAATGGGTGGTCAAATAATGTTAAGCCATGCATCACCCCTTTCAAAGATGTCCTTCTGTGGCATCATTCAGCAAGGTCTCAATGCAGCTTCTTCCAAATGGGTCTGGCCCCAGCCACTTAAAATGGAGAATGGTCATGATCCTGCTTTCATTGATGACTGTAATTTTTGCCACCGAGTTCAAAGGCAGAAGGCCTGGGATCTGGAATGATCTGCCTAAGGTTACACTTTATATTAGTTGGATCTTTATAAATCGTTTAGAAAGGCTTAAAAGAGGACTAATAGACTTTACGAGCACATTACAGATGTTAACGGAAAGATGCTAGTTTGATGTAAAGCAGGCTGTGGAACTAAAACTCCCCATGCAAAAAGCTCTGCTTTTTTGAATCACTGCAATGGATGACACCTGTGCGCACGACCAAAACGTGATTATGCATCTCTCTTGAGTTAGGTTTCTCCTTCAATGGTCTCGGCAATGTCAATGAGGCAGCTCTCAGAGACCATAAAAACTAAGGAGGCGGTAGTCATGGGGGACCTAAACTACCCAGACATCTGCTGGGAGACGCAAACAGCAAAGTCCCATCGTTCACGCACGTTCCTATCCTGCATACAGGACCTCCACCTGATGCAGGAGGTACACGGTCCCACTAGGGGGAATGCCTTACTGGACCTGGTATTGGCAACGGGGGATGATATGGTAGGGGACCTACAGATTGGTAGTCACCTTGGACAGTGATCACCAAATAATAGAATTCACCATAAGACGTCGAGTGGGTAAGGTAACTAGTAGGGTGAAAGTGCTAGACTTTAGGAAAGCTGATTTCAATGAACTCAGGCGATTAGTCAAGGACGCACTGCAAAGTAAGAGTTTTGAAGAGATGAGAGCCCAGGAAGGGTGACTGTACCTTAAGGAAATGATCCTTCAGGCACAGAGGGAGACAATCCCAATGCGAGGAAAAAGAGGGAAAGGGGCCAGGAGGCTTCCTTGGCTGACCAGAGAAATCCAGGGCAGCCTGCGGACTAAAAGGGGAGCATATAAAAAGTGGAAACAGGGAGAGATTACCAAAGAGTATACCTCCTCTGCTCGCACTTGTAGGGAAGCAGTTAGATGGGCCAAAGCTACCATGGAGCTGAGGATGGCATCCCAAGTAAAGGATAACAAAAAATTGTTTTTTAGATATATAGGGAGTAAAAGGAAGGCCCAGGGAGGAATAGGACCCCTACTAAATGGGCAGAAGCAACTGGTGACGAACAGGGGGGACAAGGCTGAACTCTTCAACGAGTTCTTTGCCTCAGTGTTCCTAAGCGAGGTGCAAGACAAGGCTCTCACTGGGGTTGTAGAGAGGCAGCAGCAAGGCACCAGACTGCCATGCATAGACCCTGAGATGGTGCAGAGTCACTTGGAAGAACTGGATGCCTTTAAGTCTGCAGGCCCGGATGAGCTCCATCCGAGGGTACTGAAGGCACTGGCCGACATCATTGCACAGCCACTGGCGGTAATATTTGAACACTTGTGGCGCACGGGCCAGGTCCCAGAGAACTGGAAAAGGGCCAATGTGGTCCTCATTTTCAAGAAGGGGAGGAAGGAGGACCCAGGCAATTATAGGGCAGTCAGTCTCACCTCCATCCTAGGCAAAGTCTTTGAAAAAATTAACAAGGCTCACATTTGCGAGAGCCCAGCAGGACAAATTATGCTGAGGGGAAACCAGCACGGGTTCGTAGCAGGTAGATCATGCTTGACTAATCTAGTCTCTTTTTATGACCAGGTTACAAAACACCTGGACGCAGGAGTAGGGGTTGATGTCATATACTTAGACTTCAGGAAGGCCTTCGATACGGTATCCCATACCATACTGGTAAACAAGTTAAGAGGCTGTGACTTGGATGACTACACAGTCCAGTGGGTGGCGAATTGGCTGGAGGGTTGCACCCAGAGAGTCGTAGTGGATGGGTCGGTATCGACCTGGAAGGGTGTGGGCAGTGGGGTCCCACAGGGATTGGTCCTTGGACCGATACTCTTCAATATCTTCATCAGCAACTTGGACGAGGGAGTGAAGTGTACTCTGTCCAAGTTTGCGGATGACACAAAACTGTGGGGAGAAGTGGACACGCCGGAGGGCAGGGAACAGCTGCAGGCAGACCTGGACAGGTTGGACAAGTGGGCAGAAAACAACAGAATGCAATTCAACAAGGAGAAATGCAAAGTGCTGCACCTAGGGAGGAAAAATGTCCAGCATACCTACTGCCTAGGAAATGACCTGCTGGGTGGCACGGAAGTGGAAAGGAATCTCGGAGTCCTAGTGGACTCCAACATGAACATGAGTCGGAAGTGACGAAGCCATCAGAAAAGCTAATGGCACTTTATCGTGCATCAGCAGATGCATGACGAACAGATCCAAGGAGGTGATACTTCCCCTCTATCAGGCACTGGTCAGACCGCAGTTGGAGTACTGCGTGCAGTTTTGGGAGCCACACTTCAAAAGGGATGTGGATAACATGGAGAGGGTCCAGAGAAGGGCCACTCGTATGGTTAAGGGCTTGCAGCCAAGCCCTATGAGGAGAGACTGGGGCACCTGGACCTCTTCAGCCTCCACAAGAGAAGGTTGAGAGGCGACCTTGTGGCTGCCTATAAGTTCATCACGGGGGCACAGAAGGGAATTGGTGAGGATTTATTCACCAAGGCGCTCCCCCGGGGGTTACAAGAAACAATGGCCACAAGCTAGCAGAGAGCAGATTTAGACTGGACATTAGGAAGAACTTCTTCACAGTTCGAGTGGCCAAGGTCTGGAACGGGCTCCCAAGGGAGGTGGTGCTCTCCCCTACCATGGGGGTCTTCAAGAGGGGTTAGATAGGCATCTAGCTGGGGTCATCTGAACCCAGCACTCTTTCCTGCCTATGCAGGGGGTCAGACTCGATGATCTATTGAGGTCCCTTCCAACCCTAGCATCTATGAATCTATGAATCTATGTCTGCTGCTAGCATCCTTATGCCTGGCTCCTTGATTGAGGCATCTGCTTCTAACCTGGAGCGCCAAAGTGAGATGTTGCTCACAGCAAATTGGGCAGCCCTGTGACTCTCCTTCTTCCACCAGAAAGGAACAGCTGAACACGCTGACGTTCAAACGATTCCTGGGCATCTGGGTTCACAACACACTGGGCAGTTCACACATCTCAGAGCTGTTGCTCCAAACTCAATTAGACATCAGTCATCTCTGTATTGGTGACGCTCACGTCACGTTTCTGAGATTTTCTCATTTCTAAATGAGAGGCTTAATTTTTTACAATGAAAACTGGGATTCTGGAGAACAAGAGTATTTTCAGTGTACGTATGCACTGGCTATTCCCATGCCCTACTCATATATGGGTTATAAGCACATCAGTAGGAGGGGTTTGACATCACTTGTTAGACTGTAAGTGTCCATAACCATTAAAACATCTATTAATCATTAATTACCCCTTTATTACCTATTTATAACTATAACTTGGAACAGGGGCTCTATAATCTCTCACTGTACTGAAATATTTCATAGGTGATTATAGGGAGGTTAAATACCAGCAATGATAACTCTTCAGTGGTGGTATTAGATATTATGTGATCCCATAGCAGTGGGGATCTGAAGTACCACAGACCAAATTGGAGGTGTTTATGTAAATGTATGCATTTCCTTGATGATTTAGGAGGCAAGTATAATGGCTGCCATTTTAGCTCATATGCCAGAGACAGAACTGAATCTGTTCAGTGTGAGCAAAACAGCCAGGCAACCATGCTGAGAAATGAAACAGTCTCATAACCCCTGTAGATCAGGCACAGCAGGGAACGTGTAACACACACCAGCCTGCGAGCTGAATAAATCCATGGCAATAGAATCGTATTTCTGCTTCTATCATGGGCATATTTATTTAAAAAATAGAGGCATTTCTAGAAAGGGGACGGCATAGCACAAATCAGGGTACCTGCCGGCATCAGCATGACATTGCTTCATCCAGGGTTGAAGTTGGAGTGATTTTATTACTTTTGAACTGTTCTCAGCTCTTTCACACATAACAATTAGAATTCACCAGCTGCTGCCCTTTTGAAGCATTTCCCTTTTGAAAGGGATCCAAATGTGCCTGTGTCCATACCCTCAAGAAGTTGCTCTGGGAGCAGAGGGTTATGTGACTAGTCCAGCAGTACTGAGAAATCGGTGCTTTTCCTTAGGCTTCATCTACACAGTTTTGGTACCCATTTAATAATAGTGAATAGGCATTTGATTTTTTTTTTAACCTGTATAATTATACTGATGAAACCAAGTGTTGATGCAGTAATGCAAGCATAACTGTGCCACGTACAAGTACAGAACTAGGGGTCACAAAATGGAATTAGTAGGTAATAAGTTGGTAGTATGCTTATAGGTCATGGCATTGTTCAGTGACCCATCTGTTTCTTCGGATAGCATTTGCTCAGATTGGTCCATTTGCTTTCAAATAGCAGGAACATTAGGAATACGAGAATCTTTTATTTGAAGAAATTTGCCATTGTCTCCTGGGAGGCGCCTCGAAGAATAAGGTCTTATTTCTGCTCAGGGTCAGAAAGTCAGGTGTTTATCTGAGGCTCTGAAAACTAGACCTGTGCAAAGTGGCTAGTATTTGTTTTGGATTCGGCCTATTTGGGGGACAGTGATTTGATTTGGTGATTCGAATCACTGCCCCGAATCGATTCAGCTGCTGCCAAATCTCTGAATCTCCCAGGCCAATCTCCTGCCTGCTCTCCCAGCCCAGCAATGGTTGCCCCAGCTCCTGGCACTTGGAAAATAAAAGCCCCCACTCACCGGGTGCTGCCGGGAGTGGGTGATCCCTGCTGCCACCCGCTGCCTCACACTTCATAGGGGGCTCTGCACGAGCCCCCTGACCCTCCCTTCTGCTGTTCCAGCCCCACTATGGCTGCCCTGCCCACCGCGGCTATGGCCCTTTAAGGAAACCCCCCCACACTCACCGTTGCTGTCAGGCAGGGGCAATCCCCGCTTCCCCGCACCATGTGGGGGGCTCTGCACGAGCCCCCTGAAGCTGCTGCAGGAGCAGTGAATCCTGGTTTTTCCCAGGGTGGGGGTCAGGGGGCTCATGGCAGAGCCCCCCATGCAGCATGGGGCAATGGGAGGCAAAGGGGATTGCCTCCCTGCCTGGCAGCACCTGGTAAGTGGGTGGGGCAGCTATGGGGGAGTGGGCAGGAGTTGGGGGAGCTGGGGGAGCAGGCAGGGGGTGGGGCCTGGCAGGGTTCCCCCCATGGTCCCCTCCCCCAGCCCCCGCCTCTAGTACTTACCGACTCTGAGTCCAGCTGCAGCGCCCTGCTGCAGCCACCGGGGACTGCCCGAATCATCAAAGCTCCCCGAATCTTTTCCGAAGATTCGGAGAGCTTTGAATTGATTCGGACCTTCTAATTGCTCCCGATTCAATTCGGATGCAGAAATTTGGCCACCGAATCAGGCCGAATCTCCTCCGAATCGAATCACTACCCGAAGCTTTGCACAGCCCTAGTGAAAACCTCTTGATATCTCTGCATTGCCTTCCCATTCTTGGCCTTCATGGGGTTTGTACTGGGTTTGCGAAAACAGCTTTCAGGCACACGTACCGTGTGAAATGGTTTGTGTGAGACCAGAACTAGTTGTGGGCCTGAGCTCCTGAAATAGCCATGTTTGCAGAGATCATTTCCCCGTCATGTAGAATAAGAAGTTACTGCGCAGGAGAGTCACATGCACTTATTGCTGAGCTGGGTGAGCTATAAGGAAAATACTGTGGGTCAAAATACTTTCAAAGAAGGTAAAGGCATCAATCTGCTGAAAAGCAAATGGTCTGTATACTGCTTCAGTCTAATAACATTTTACAGAGGTTTATCATCTCCTCCAGGTTTTAAAATTAACAGATTATGATTTTAATGAGGTCACTCTTGGATAAAGTGAAAACCTGATGTGCTCTTGTCATAGTGGTTAGTAAAGTCACAGCAAGTTGTTTTCCAGAGTTTCAGACAAACAAGCCCAGTAGAAACCTGGATGGAAAATCCTGTGAACCTTGTGGCTATTTGCCAGCCAAAAAGGCAATCTGGAAACTGCCAAGAATTGCACTGAGCTGCTCCCAACTTGTGGCATTTCAAGTGGCACAAACCAACAAATTAACATAACTGATTGAAGTAGGATGATGTCAAGCTTAGAATAAGGTGTCTTTAAAGTTCTCTCTTCGAATACCATTTCATGACTGTCGGAGGTGGTAAGGGTGGGGTGGACTGGCTTGTATTTATTTGTTCTGATTGAATTCAACAAGTTTTGCAAACCCTGAAAGTCACCGCATGTGTCCTCCTTGGAAAATTACAGTAGGTTTAGTTGTGCTGGCCTCAAAAAGCCTGGCAAGATTTTTTTTATTTTTCTTTTAGGAAGTGATCTCACACCAAGCAGGCTTTAGGAGGGACTATGGCTGGAATCCCAGAACAAGGAAACACATAGGTAGCTACTTGTTATTTGGAGGGAGACCTTATAAATGAAGTAGCATGTTTGGAAAAGGGATGGGCCCTTCTCATAGCATGGGAAACCTCTTTAACCAGATTCGGGGCTTGGACAGCCAGTTGGCATTCACAAGCTATTTTTCATGTCATGTTGACCTATTCTTTCCAAGGAATTTATTTATTTATTTTTTGCTAAAAGAAAGCCCATCCTATGCATTGGAGATAGAAGGGGCACAATTTATCCTGCACAAACCAGGCTATACAACAAGAGATTCCCCCCCCTTCCTGTACTGAATACAGCTCCTGGTCGAAATATTTCTGATGATCTTTTTGGAGTAAGTCATCACATCCTAAGCTGGGACTTTGATCACAGGAAGGGCTCCCAGAGTTCCCTTTCAAATGGTCCACCGTTCATAAGATGTCTCATTTTAGTTCTTAGTTATTTTAGTTCTTATTTGTGCTCCACTCAAACTTTTCCCCCCCTCAGAAACAGTGTTACAAAACTAAGAAAAATATTTTCACTAAAGGAATAAATCAGACAAGAGTTTAAGTTTTCAGCATGGATATTTGTCTCCTTTGTTTTGTGTCTTTGTCACCATAGGATCCTACATGGCCCCTGGCAGTGTTAGAGGTGGCAGCAGAAGAACCTGTCTTGTGTTAGTCATATGAATGTCTAAAGCAGACATCACCATCCTATTCAAGTAGATGTGGCCTCTTATTCTGTTGAAGTATGTAAATGGTGGGGGATCTCAGCTGCCCAATTCCTCATATTCATTGTGGCATCTTCAAGCCAAACGAAGGACCCATCCTCTGACGGTCTGAGTGACCTCCTTTTTGAGCTGGCTGTCAGAGCTGAGCTTCCTCCACACCTCACAAGATTGGTCTAATCATTTCACAATTTCTGCTTGGATATTTTATTAGATTTTCTAAATAAACCTCATGTGAATATTGTTTTTAATATAGTGTGCAGATCCCAGTCCAAATACAACATTTTTTCTGAGGCTAAACCCTTTGCAGTTTAATTACAAAGAACCAAATATGTTCATACTTGGATACCTTCTGTTCCCGAAGTGAATGCATTAGTAAGACACTCCATTTATACAGTTACCGTCTATTTATCTTTAAAATATACAAATATCCTGAACAGACCTAGTTCCACACAGCTTGCTGAACTCAGCCAATGGTGGCCATTTTCTATTTCAGCACAGTTTTAGGCATTAAATTATGTAGGCTCTTTCGACAGGGAGGGTTGCATCAAACATTTAGGTAGTTAATTCTAACGTCTCATTTTTCATTGGGCCTCTGCCTGCCAGATTAAATACCTCTGAACATTTTCTAGACTGCTCCTAAATCCTCATGCTATTTAATTGGACAGAATAAACAGCAAAAGAAATAGCTATTCATCAAAACATTTCTCCACTGATTAACATGCAAAATGGGCAAATGAAGCAGAGTATCAGAATATATATACCTGCAGACTAGAGATGTCATACTCAGGACATAGCTTGTGCTTTTTGTACAAAACCACCTTTTTATGCATTACAAATCCTGCATTTTTGGAAGGGGGAGAATGATACTTTATTTGGCAAAGATAAAATGTAATTTTTTTTCTTTCAAGATGAAAGTTAGGATTAAAAATTAAAGCTTTAAGGTATGTTTGTTTGTTTGTCTGTTTGTTTTAAGGGTCCAGGTTGCAGTAGAAGTAGCTGAATGGATCCTTTTCAGATGTTACCTCAACTGATTTGGCAAAGATTTCAGTCCCTGACTTGGGATTTACTGGCGGCAGCTAAGTTTGCTTAGACCTACGTCTTTCCCTCTCTCTTTTATAAACAGAGATGACCTGTTGTGTTTTCTCCCCTATAATGTGTGGTGCTTTCCTTTCCTTCCAGGAAATGATCTGAGAACATTGCTCTCATGAGTGTTTCACTCTTTTCTTTAATACTCTATTTCTTGTCACTGTAGTCCCCAGTATAATGTTTCCTAGCAGTGATGCCATCTTGCTGTTTCTTAATAAATAGGACAGTTTCAGGTAAAATAACTTGGGCAACTCTTGGCTTATACAGTGGGAATATACAGGGGAAACAGTTTGCGTCATGTATGTACAAGCTTGTAACAGGTTACTAGTAGTGCAGTTTGCCTGTTGCCAGAGAGGCCAGGCAGAATTAAAGTGCTGGCTTGTGTATGTACTTGCACTGCTTTCCTCTACTGTATAGGAAGTCACACCTGCTAAAGCAGGGGGGGGCAATTATTTCGGGTGGAGGGCCACTTACTGAGTTTTGGTAAGCCATCGAGGGCTGCATGACAGGCAGCCAGGGGCAGATAAATACTAACTTTTTAAATTTTTTAGGAGCCCTGCGGGCTGGATAGAATGGCTTGGCGGGCTGCATCTGGCCTGTGGGCTGCATTTTGCTCACCCCTGTTTTAAAGAGCATGGTCATTTCCCTATTTGCTCCCAAGGGAGGTGGTGCTCTCTCCTACCTTGGGGGTCTTCAAGAGGAGGCTGGACAGATATTTGGCCGGGGTGATATGACCCCGGCACCCGTTCCTGCCTGGGGCAGGGGGTCGGACCTGATGATCTGTTTAGGTCCCTTCCGACCCTAAGCACTATGATACTATGATTTCCCTCTGTAGTGGTTATATCATACAGAGGATATATCATATGCCTGAATGCTACAGACATGCCTGCCTCAAGTGCTAGGGCCTGTGTTTCAGGAGTGCAAAGTCCCAAGTCCTGCCTTTGCTGACATGCATGAGGCCCATGTGACTGTGGCATCTGTACAGGTCTGCGATTCCTCCGTGGCGGGGGGTTGAGTTCCTTCCAAAATCCCAACAATACTACTGTTCTTGCCTGGCCCGCACACATTGCTATTGATGAAGGCATGACACAGCTGGTGCTGAGTGAATTCTTGTGACCGGCCAGGCAGACCATGCAATTTCAGTTCAGGACTGTCAAAGGACTGCAAGGATTCAGCTTATGGTATCTTGGATCCGTTTAGGGATTCAGCTTAAGCACTGGCTAAATGCATAGGCACTGCCAGCTCTTGTCTAGGACTGCAGGTTGGGAAACTGTGTTATGTGGTCCAAATCTCCGCTTTCATTTAACATTTATAGGAAGCTTTTAGTTTCTGTGGTAGCAACAAAGACATGAGCTAAGTACAACAACTGCATTGATGTCTGCCTGTGTCTGAAGACACCCCAAAACCATCACTCCAAGAGGCGCGAATTGCCTCCAGTGTCTTAATGGGATGTTACCTCCAAGACACATGCTGAACAAACAATACTTTACTAAACCAAACCACTACACTGCCCATATAATTTTCCCCTGGGCAAAAAATGAGAGAAAGCATACTGTATTTCAGCTCATTCCTGCTAGAGTGGTAGAACAACATGGGTTAAAGAGAAGACCTATTGCTCGAGCAAGCCCTGCCAACCTTGGCCTAGCAGAGAATTTCTGTGCATGATAGGAGAAGGTCCAACCACCCGCCCCTTAGCCTGAGCCACTGCAGGCACATGGCTGCATTTCTAGAATCAAAAGTGAATGTCTATTCATTTGCTTCTTGGTTCAATCTACGCAGGTTAGAGAAACCTGCAAAGATTGAAACAATTCAGTCTTGGACTCTTTGAATGTCTGTCCTTAGACTCAATGGCAGGGCTACAGTTCCTGTTTCCCACAGATTGATTACAAAGGCGGTGGTGCTAGTAAACCTCAGACACCCTGGATATGGTGCAGACTCGCTTCTTGGGAGTTGCTTATATTGATAATGTGATTAGCAATACATAAACTTCAGTCTTAGCCTTTTCCTGAGCTAGCCTGTCCCAAGAGGCTAATGGCAGCATAATGCCATTTTGGCAACCAGATGGAAAAATGCAAAGTCTAATTTCAAACAAATGCAAAATATGAACCTGCTGTAATATTCCTGTCTTTCCCTCTGCAGGCTGTTTCTAACTGCGAGACATTCCACTCGATGCTCCTCAGGGGTCCACCATGTGCCTGGCCATGGCACGCCTGTGTGAAAGGAACTCCACACCCTCTTGCTCACTAAAATATCAATTTTGGGGGACTCTTGTTTCAGCTTGAAGCCCAGTCAGAAGGGACTGGGTTACTTATCTCTGCTCTTGCATTATTGACATCACTGCATTAAAGATTCATGTTGCTCTCACTTCTCCAGAGGCTACGTACAATGACGCATTTGACCGTGATATTTATAATTCAAAATTCACTGCCGTAGCTGCCTCCTTTGAAATAAGACATTGTCTCCCCAGGCTTTTAACATCACAGAACAGATATGAATGCTAGCATCAAGAGAGCCTTTGCACCGAGGCTACCTTCCCTTTTTAAGGCTAGATTCTGAAACATTCTCTCATGCTGAAGTGAACCATACTCCACTAAAGTGAATGTTTTACAGCACACCCTAATCTGGTGAGAACAAGGCAAAACATGACTGCATTAATCTGAGAGGAGCAGACCTGAAGCAGGTCAATCCAAACTCTGGATTAGTTAGCTGGTAAATCTTGTGCATGCACATTCAATTCTCAGGGACAGACATTACACATAAACTCGTTTAAGTGATCAGAAACTGGTGTAAACCTGTAACAGAACAGAAGTTCAGTGCACATAAACCAGTTTGAAAATGGCTGAAGCCGGTTTGAGATAAACCTGGTTGAATGTAGTATCAGATTTAACTGATTTGGGTCAAACTGGTTTATACAAGATTTGTCCCAGACCCTTTGCTGGTTTAAGTTAAACCAGACACTCCCAGCATTCCAGCATGCTCTCTGGGCTGGCTGGAGCTCTCTGCTCCACAGCAGGGTTGGCCTCTCCCCTCTGCTCCCTGGCTGTAGCTCCAGCATAGACTTGCAGGCACAGAGCATCTGCCTGACTTCTCCCTCCCCTCTGCTCCCCCTGCCTTTGCTTTACGCAGACATGTCAGCATTAGCTAGCAGACCACATGCTGGCTACAGTCTGTGCTGTGGGAGACAACAAGCAGACAGGCTTTTTGGAGCTAATCAACAGGTAGCTTAATGTCTTTCCTTGGAAAAGCTGCTTAAGAAGAGCTCCATTAGTTAATGGAGGCAGGCTTTGTTTCCTTAATGGGCTGATAAACACTGAGTTGGGGGTGATAAACATTCCCTGCTGGGCTGCTTAGGAGTAGGGGGGAATAATCAGAGTGTCCTGCCAGGGCCTGGCCATGCCCCCTTCCCCCCAAGCTCAGGACTATAGAAGTGAAGGGAGGGCTGCTCTAGCACCTCCCAGCTTCTAGCCTTAGCCACTGCAGGCATGCGCCTGCATGTCTGGAATGAAAAGGGAATGTTTATCCACCTCCAAATAAGTTCAAGCTTTTCAGGTTAGACTAACCTGCAAAGATTGAATCAATTCAGGCTCAGTCTTTTTGAATGTCTGTTCCTAGCCCAAAGGCCTAGGAGATTTCAACATGTTGGGTGCACCCAGATGAGTGTGAACGTGTGGTATGTGCCGCTGCAGACCCATCTGCGGTGCCACACACCACACATTCAGGCATTTCCCACACTGCTATTTTGCAGCACGGAGGGGGGAGGGGAGTTGACCCCAGGAGATTCCAGGGTCAAAAAAATCCACGCCAAAAAAAGAGCAGGGCGGCACACATGGTGGCAGTGTATGCCGCCCAAAACTGGAACCTGACTGGCCAGCCACACACTAGCTGTTGATCAGGCTACCTGCTGCCAGATTGCTGTTGCTGCAGCTCCCGGAGGACCCCAGTTAAGGCTGCAGGGGCCAGCACAGTTGCTGGCCTCAGCCTCCCTTCCCTACCCGGGATAACCTGCTATGCACCAGAGCACGTGAGACACAGGCATTCCTCGGATACAAGTACCAGTGGCACAAGGTGTGTCACTGCTAATTGTCCCCGAAGAAACTCACGTTCCTACTATTTTGGATGTGTCTATTGCAAGGATAGATTGAAATAATACATTATCTTTGCAGAGGAGACTCAGACACAACCCTGGACAATCCTGTTTGAAACTGAGTTTTACCTATCAGTTGCATCTCTACTTAATCGCACGGCCTGTACATGTATGTAGGGAGTAGATGGGCGACTGATCTGCAGCTTTTGCTTTTACTAACAAGAAATAGGAGGAAAGCAAAGGCCTGATTCTTCTCTTACTTGATCCTGGTTTATACTATTGTAACATTTTTGTGGTCATTGAGAAACTGGTGTAAAGTGACTGGTCATTTCAGAAGGGTGAAATTTCAACTGCAAAAGGGGATGGAAGCATTTATTAATCTTCTAACGGTTAATCTACACCTGTCACAATGCAGTGCCTCTATTCAGAAATAAAATTCCCTTTCAGAAATCCTGCCATCTTGTGGACATTTGGGGTCACAACAGTCCCTCCAATTTTCAGTTCTCTTTCCTGGTCTAATCAGGGATTAAGGATTTTTATCCCATTACCTGGATTAGCTTTTGTGATCCCTTTTATTCCTATAGGTTTATTACTTGTTTACCTCTCCCAGTTTTGCCAGGCCTCTCCCCACTCCCCTCCCTCCCTTCTCTATCTTTTGTATTCAAGTAGAAGACAGGCTACATTTGCACCTCATAGACCGGGGGTGCCAAACATACAGCCCACAGGCTGGATCTAGCCTACAGACCCATTGCATACAGCCTGAGGGTAATCCAGTGCACGCCCTCACCTCTGCACTACCGTGTGCCAGGCCTGAAGTGAATTGGATATCTTTGTTGTAGACTAAATCAGAGATGTGTTTTATCCATTTGATACACTGCTACACAGTGAGCTCAGGCTCACCAAAGCTCATGCCATAGCTCTTTGATTTAGTTAGTCTATAAGGTACAAATCTACCCTGCCATCAATTCCGTTTTAGCCCCTCTAGTTAGGGGCTATTTTGGTGATCTCTGGAAAGTTTGCAGATGTATGCTATGTTACCATATGACATAGCAGCTTAAATGCTCTTCCTCGAGATTTACATCCTTCCGATTCTTTTATGGCAAAAAACCCCCATGAGGTTCTTTTCAAATTTTGATGACCTCCCTCTGCTTAAGTTTAGCTAGAATTATTTAGCATTCTGGGTACGTGGGGCTGTACCTGTTAGTGCTAGACCATTTTATATGGGAGGATTTCTATATAGCTAGCACCTTTTGTGGAAAGCGGGAAACCGCAGAATATTCTACAGGGCAGCGACAGCTCTACGTGGGCTATCCTGAAACTAGACAGCTTGGGCACCACTAGTCATATCGCCGCAGTAGCACAGAGTTCAGAACAACCTAATGAATCCCTTATTATGCTGTTTTTTAAAGCAAGTTTTTGAAACCATTCTGAACTGCTGCAGCTCCTCTGCTAGTTTAAAACTAGCTGGGGAATGTCTACTGACGCTGAAGTTATAGCAGTATCTGTGGCGTAGACAAATCCTTACTTAGTGAGATGAGGAATGAATTACACTGGGCTGTTTAAGAAATTCTATGGCTATATAGACCATGAACTAGCCATTTCGTATCTAGACTTACTTAAACAAGCGGGAGCTGGAGATTTCAATGGGAAAGCTTACACAATAGTCCAGGATAAGAAAGGATGCCCTCTAGTTTAAGGAGACCTACATGCATTCTTGGAGACAAGAGTTATGCCTGGTGGACAAAGAATCCCACAATGATTTGGAAAGAAGGAATCCATGCAAATATTAGGTATAAGTAGCTGCTAGTCATGAAATGGAGGGTATGCAAACTGCTTTATGCCCCGTCCCTTTGTCCCTTGTAACTTCTATTACTTTAGCCTCTGTTTGTAGACCTGGGTGAATACTACAATGATCCATTATCCAGACACAATCATTTGCAGCCGCTAGTGAAATTCAGCGGGACTATGGCGACTGTGTGAATAGAAAAGCAACCATCAAATGAAAAGATGATGCAAATGTGTCAGACATGGACTATATTACAGAATGAATCTTCATGCAGTATCAAGCCTGAAAGGACTGCATCATGAAAGACAGTATGATAATGCAACTTTTGTTCATTCTGTGCAGCTTCTGCAAGTGAAGCGGCATACTTTGAGGTGCTAGGTGATCACCCCTCTTATTTATTCTTGGATGCAAGGATGCCTCACACTTTAGACACTGTGCAAATGCAAACACTGTAGGACACGTTCTGTTGTAAATGTTTCTATCTTTTTATTACAAATTCTATCACATTTCCACTGCAGTTTATGCTCATTTCCAGCAGATGTCTTAGGAGTCCTAGGAATAATTCTGTAGTCAGTCCATGGTTTCACAGTGCTATTTAGAATAGTTTCATAACTGAAAAGAAAAGGCCTCGTCTTCCTCTCATTGTAATTCCAGGGCGTTAAATGGAACGGCACCACTGGGAAGAGAACTGCACTTTATCTGATATGTATTTTCCAGACAGCTCATCAGTGTGCGATCACTAGTTGCAGAAGAGACAGAATGAAACAACCCCCTCATTTAACTTAGCGTCCAGGGACATTTTTAAAAGGGGGGATTCAGAATAAATAGGTGATGCTTTTTGTTGCTGTTCATATTCATACCCCCAAATAATGCCTTGATTTCAGCGCAAGTCAGCTGAGGGGTGGTATGAGTATATGGCTGGTTATCTTGCCTAACCTTTCCAAGAGCTTTGAATTTCCCCCTGTGGCACTGGATCAAACTTATGTTTGGCCAGTCTTTCACTGAGTCATTATGGGGGAAATGGACAGTGGAAATAGGCTTAGTAGGATTGACTAAATGGGCTCACATTTACAGAGCCTCCTTCTTTAAAGAGCAAGTCCTCTTCCTTAGTGCTCAGGACAAGCTGTTAGGCTAAACATTGCGGGGTGTTCATTGGGAGGCATAGGGCTTCTTTAAAAAGCCAAGAGTAGGCAAGGAGGCTACTCCAACATCACGGCTTGAGCATCTTCCAAGACTTCAGGACACATGGAGTTGGTTGAGGGGAAGAAGCAGCTGCTGCTCCTCTTTTGGCCAGCCCAAACTCCATACACACAGCTCTTGCATGAGCTTCCCAAGTCCTGCCCTCCCCTCACGTGAGGAAACCAGACTAGCAGTGGTATCACAGAGCCCTCTACCCCCGAAGAGACGTGTAAGGAAAGGTTGGCTTTGTGCCTGCATGCTAGATCCTCACTGAAGTCAACAAGGATTCTGACTAGGTAAGGCAGGCGACATTTTACTCTGTACTGATAATTATTATATTTCTCATTAGGAGGGTCTGTTTCATGGAAGAACGATCCTTATCACAATAGTTCCTTTTCAGATGATGCAAGGAATCCGGTACCATGGCAAGGAAGTTTGGCACCCACAGTTGCATCCCGCCCTCGCCCTGAGCACCGATCCAGGGGGCACATGCCTCCCCATGCTTGCCTGGGAGTGTATGCAGCGGCAGGAGCCACCCTCCCCCCATCCCTGCACCTCCTAAACGGGCCGCTTGTGGCTCCATCCCGTACCCCGGCTGGGCAGTGCCTGTTGGCGCCCCTTTGCTTTGCTGCCTGGGGGGGTTGTCCTGCTTGTCATCTCCCAGCTTTGCTACGGCACTGAATGAATCCAAGAAGGAAACAGGTTGTTCTGAGGAGGGGCTCGTGAATTCATACTCTCAAAACTGAACCCAACAGACAAAGCTTTGCTCCTTTGCTCTATACATCCAATGTTTTACACATGTGGGAGCTTCCTGTAGGGGGTTCAGCTGGCCTTTTTGCAGTGTTTCTGATAGACCAGAGTACTGAGAGTCTCTCCAGTGGTTAGGAACCAAGGCTGTATTCTCTTTACAGGAATTTTCCATTTCATACATCATTTACTTCACAACCTGCTCCAGGGGCTATATCAAACTAGCACGCCCTGGGACCGTATCCTTAAGAAAAGGCGTTTGGATGTTTATCTTGCTGGGATCATTTGATCCCTGCAGACTGCCTGCCTGTGGTAGAGGGGGCTGGACTCGATCTCACAAGGTCCCTTCCAGCCCCTAACATCTATCACATCTATGAAAAATACATGGCTTCCATCTGCATCAGGATTTATCCCTAATGTGCATATTATTTTACAGAGAATCAAGTCATATCTAGAAATTCCAAAATTGATTTATTTTAGAAAAAATAATAAAATTGCTACCCCATGATTTATAAAATTTGATTCTACGATAACCAGGTTGACTGAAGGAAACCATCAGTCTGATCCTGTCCTCACTGTCTTCAGGACTGGACCAAATTTACTGTCTTAGAGGAAATAAGGAAGGAAGCTTAATACTCCTTTAGAATACTTATCCTTCTATCAGTTCTGTTTTTCCTGATAATTAATAAACAGAGCACTCTTTAATTACATTATTCAACGATAGAACAAGTAGGAGACATATAAAAAAATCATGTTAACTGCACTGAATGTTATGTGTAGTTATTTTATTATATTAAAGCTATCAGGTCAACACAAGTGCTGAAATAAGGCCCCTGTTTTGCAAGTGAACTATATGAATGTGGAAAGCCCGCTTCATGCAGCACAGTCAATGGTATCTAACCCCAGACAGGTGACTGTGTGCAGAGCATTCAGGCGAGACTTTAAAACTAATTGAATCTCTGCTCTGTGCTTGGATATAAACTTCCCTTGGCACCTTCGCAAGACATTTATTGTACCCTCCCAGAAGGCAATCCCTGGCACCCTTTCAGACTAATGTGCAATCATTTCAGTGATGTTATATACAATGGTGCTAAATCCCCTGGGAACTGAGACATCATTATAATATTAATGCTGTACTGCCCAATATGTAGTGCAGTTAATCAGAAGGAATGGGGACTCCTGCCTCAGGACACAGGGACGAGCCAGGACGTTTGGATTGGCATTCTCCTCCACATCCAAACTCTGGCAATGTAGGGCACGAAGCTCCAGCTTTTACCCCTATCTGCTCACATCACCTCTGTGGGCAGAGTACTCTCAAATCTAAATGGTTGGGACTGTCAGAAAGTACCCTAGAAATAATAACAAGTTACATATTAGAAGTCAAGACACAGCTTACAAGTTTGGAGCAAATCTTTCAGCTAAGAGTAAAAATGTCTATAAATAACTTCCAGTTAACTATATTCCAGTTGTGGCTTTCTAGGGAAAGGGGCTGAAAGAACAGGGGGTCCCAGTGCCAGTCCAGTATCTGCTACTAGCTAGCTACGTGGCACTGGACAAATCACTTAACTTTTTCCTATATGCCCACTAACATGGAATACCAATAGTGGACCCTATTACCCCATTGAAAGAGTACCGTGTTTTACACTGAGACCAATAAGGACATCTGTGAGTCATGAGAGACTCGATTCCATTTTGACATTGAGAAATCAAGCATCATATGCAATGTAGGCATTGGAGGGGGGGAAAAAAGGAGCAATGAGAGTGAAATAACAGAAAAATCATCTGCCAAAGCAAACTGACACTGAAAGCGATGGGGAAATAAAAGCACTTCATTTATCATCGGCTCTGTTTGGCGTTAGCAGCAAAAGGAACACCTTCTCTTTGAATCGCTGCAAAACTCCAGGCTCGGACCGAGTCCCTCTTCGCAGCTTGATGCCTGCCAGTCAGAAAGGCTGTGCTGCACTTGCTGCACTGAGGTTTTGCAAATCACCGGCTGTTTCACTTGAAGGACTCAGGTTATACAATTGCCTGCTGCCAGGTGGCCGTTGGGCTCAGCCCTGCACCAGCACCGCTCTTGTGGAGGCACGTACCATAAATAACACAGCAACAATAGGGTGCATGTAGCTGAAAACTCAGCTTGGTATTTTGCCATGACAGCCGAGAGACAGCACTAGCTAACACTGCATTTGACAGAGTCTAACCACTGTGTGTGGCAAGGAGGTGAAAAATGCATCTATAAAGGTTGGCCAGTACAGGAACATGCAATAATGTCTATTGGAAAATGCACTTTATCAGGAAAATGATACTTGGTTGGGAAGTAGCTTCAGGTCTGACAGAAAAGTAATACAGTTCTGGTTCAGGTCTCTGCAGACGCAGAGCCATTTCTGGAAGGTTGCAGGTGGCAGGGAGCTGATTGATTGCAAGCAAGCACAAGCACTGGAAATGGAAGCAATATATTGCTGCTAAAATGGGGAAAACAGCTTGCAAAACCTGAGCAAGAGCTAAGATCATGGACTGTGTGAAGAAAAATCACAGTTTCACAAGCATCCCTGTCCCCGATAGCCCTGGCCCACTCTCACCCTGAAACCCCAGGGTAGAACAGCCTAGTTCCCTCTTGTACCACTGTTTCCCCCCAGCCCTATTGTTTTTTTTTGCCATTTAACTATAGTGTTGGAAACTTCAGTCTATCCCTTTGGCAATGAAAGAAGCTCCTGGAGCAAAGAACAAATGCACACAAATCAAGCCCCCCTGCCCCCCCCTTTCAGAGTGCAAACAAGCCTACCACAACTCCTTTCCCCCAGTGCTACAAATACAGATGATGCCTTCCACCTTCCCACTATTTATGCAGGTCAGCTGTGCCTTGTAAGGTAATATAAGCCCAGCAGCACTTGCTCTCTAGCTATGTAACCTCTAACAGCCAGACTTGCCCTTCTTTAGACTTTATAGAAAACTACCACTAATCTCAAGCCTTCCAAAATCCTAAAACAGGCTTTGAAAATCATGACGTTGATGTGAAAGTACTTCTTTTTTTTCCAATAATAAGTAACTGCTTTTTTTCCCCCCCCCATCTTTTTAACTTTTGCTTGTGACTTTTCAGGCTCTGCTGCAGCAGTCTGAAGATTAGAGGCTTACCTGAATGGAGGCTGAGTGTTTCACATCATCACGTATCTTCAGGAGCTGGGGTTATTTGAGGAAAAATGCCAAACATTGTGGGAGTTGGCAACACAAACCGTGGGATTTCTGTTCCTCCTTGTTCAAAGTCTAGAGGGAATTTCCTGATACAGGGGGAATTAATCCACCTCCTCTTGCTCACTGAAAGGCATAGCCTGCCCTTGCTCTGTAAGGCCTATAAAGCCATCTTCCTGAGAGATGGCTATAGTGTGGCTGTACTGAGGGCTTCACGGCACTGATAGGGTGATCCTGCCCAGAGAGATGCGAAGGGGGAGATGTGGCTGCTATAATCCACCTGGCACACATGCACTTTATCCTACCAATAGGGTGTCCGAGGAGCTGCTGTGAATGTAGGAACAACAGCACACTCGGGAGCGTGCCTCATTAGCCCCTTTGAAGATCTCCCCCATGAATCCCACTTGCTCAGGCTTTGCACAAGATTACCCCCTTGAGCACTGCAGTGTGGTGATGCTCCTTCCCCTCCTTGCTATTGCTGTCTCAGTAGAATACCCCGCAGCTTCTCAGAAATGCTGCTCTCAGTGATGAAAGAAATGGGGAAAGAGTTAACCTTGACTGCAATAGCTGCGCGCACAGTCCCCAGAGAGATGAGACAGATCTCTAGTGCTACTATAAAAAAAAAAGCAAGGACAAAGTGACTTGAATGCTGCTGCACAGAGCAGAATGGCCTGGCAGAGATTTAAACCCCCAAATTCTCTTTAGCAAACTGACCTTCACGTCCCCCCCCCACATTTGGCTTGCATGCCTGGCTGGTTTAATTCATGCAGGGCTGTATCCCCTTCAAACATGAAATAACGCACCTGTTTCAACCTAGGAGATCTTGCCACCTTGTATGGCAGGATCTGGAAGCTTTATGGGAGGAGTAGACTGAGCTCCCCATTGGAGCCTGGCACAGCTTTGGGTTAGCTGAGGCCTCCAAATACAGTCAGGCCAGTAGTAGAGAAACCATTGCTGCCTCAGTGCTGCCCAAAATGGGGACAGGCTTTCTGAGAGCCATGGGCTTAGGTCTTACCACCTCTCCCGACACAATCCAGACTGGAGCCCTGATGCGGCCATGGGGTTTCAGGGATGGAGGAAGAAGTCAGCCAAGGAGGAACTGGTAGGCAGACTGGTTTCCAGAGAAGCAACTCCAGGCAAATTCATCTGATGGATAAAGTTGAAATATATTGCTCGAGTCAATAACAGTGAGCTCCATTCCTTTGTCTTTATTCAGCAAACATGTCGGTAATTAATTTGATCTCTCCACAGACATCACTCCCTTCAGCCCTTTAATCATCCTTGTTGTTTTCATAATACCCTCCACTTTCTGGACACCTTCCTGGTGGTGAGGTGCCCAGCAGAGCTGGTGGGGATCCAGTGGCATTCAGTTAACCACACAAAGTAATTGCCAGAGAGATCCTAGGTAAACATGAAGGGAACCGGCTTCGTTAGGATCAATCCGAGCGACAGCTCAGACTAAGATGATAAAGCTGCTTCGTGTTTAACTCTACCCTCTTCTCTTGAAGGAAAAGAGTTGCTGGGGGAGTCCACTGGGACATTATAAATGGCTTGGAACAAAGCTGCCTTGTTTGATTAATGGGGATGCAGGTGCCAATTATAACTTGATGATTATTTCAGCTCATGTCTGCAAGCAGGGTGAGTGTTAACACTAGGACTGAGGCTGGCTCGTGCTAAGGGACTGAAGGGCTGGCAGTGTGAGAGAAACCCCCACTGCTGGCCCGAGCGGGAAGTGTTTAGTACGCGGTACATGTTGGCAGTTGTGTCAATAATCGGGAGAGCCTATTCTTGGAAGAGCTACCAGAATTAATCATGAAACTCTCAGAGAATGAGGACATTAGAGGGGGATATTAACCCCTCCCATCCATCAGCTGTGTGAGTCATAAAAGGATTTTTTGCATTGCTTTTGGCTGGATGGGCGGGAGAGAGGAATTGCTGTAGTTGTGTTTGCTGTGTAGCAATGCCTGTGTGCTAGGGAATAGGATAATCAAGTGCAGCTGGCCCAGCAGGAAAGCCTATAAGAGGCAAAACATCACTAATAATCAGAGAGAATTTGCAAAAGGATATGGATGTTTGCATTTGGCCTGACCCTGACTGTGTGATTAGCAAGACTAACCATTATTTGCTTATCAAGACTGGAAATCAGAAAGCAGAAATTCAATGAGCTTATCTTCCTGGTTAGCATGTTGTCTTTTGGACTGAAGGACTGATCCAGGCACTGTTGCAGGGGTGGGCAAAATGTGGCCCGGGGGCCAGATGCAGCCTGCCAGGCCATTCTGTCCGGCCCACGGGGCCCCTAAAAAAATTAGAATATTAATATTAATCTGCCCCGGGCTGCCTGTCATGCAGCCCCCGATGGCTTGCCAAAACTCAGTAAGCAGCCCTCTACCCAAAATAATTGTGCACCTCTGCACTATTGGGATCAATGGGTCTTTCCAGTGATTCCAGTGGGCTTTGGATTCAGCCTGGTTTGACTGGAATTGACCAAAGAGTTCCTCTTTTGCTTTCTGAAATATCTGACTTTGAAGGACACCTCTAGAATTATGAGACAAATTTAGAACACAATCCCAGTGTCTCTTAACTTTAAAAATTCTCATAAATAAATTCCTGTATACTGTTGACTTATATAGTTGACTTATTGTGTGTGTGTGTGTGTGTGACTATTCCTAACTGTTAATTCATTTGTGGTAATTTCCTTTGAAATCAATCATGTAAAGGAACTTGATGATAGCCTATTGTGTATATGTGTGTGTATGTATGTGTGTGTGTATATATATATATATATATATATATATATATATATATATATACTGTCAACTTTTATACATTGACAGCATACAGGAATTTATTTCCATCATAGAACAAGACAAAGGAGCAAGTTGGGGACTTAATTCATACAGTCTCTCTTTTTCTTCAAAATTTCTTTCACATTTTAAATGAATGTATGTAGCCTATCGTCCAGTTCTTTTTCATGATTAATTTCAAAGGAAATTACCACAAATGAATTAACGGTTAGGAAAAGTCATGGGAAACAAAAGCTAGGCTGATGTTGAGGAATTTGAAAGAAAGGAAAAAAGAATGGTGGCCCTTCTATGTGCTCGGGTATCTCGGGATCTCTTCCTGCAATGGACTCTGCATTGCAGTCATTAAAGCGGAGAATGAAGGGGTGGGCTGGGCGGGATGAGAGCCCAAAGATTGGTACCACCTGAATAAAAGAAAAGACTGAATTCCTCTTTTCTGTTTCCCCTTGCCTTTCAAATGTTAGCCATTTCAGAGACAAGATGCCATGTGGTGTAGCTTTTTCACACACTGCTCAAATGATTTTTAGAAGAGTGTCCTACAATCCAGCACATGTAATTGCTAAATCTCTATACCTGCTCGGAGGGTGCCTTCCAAGTGAACCCATTTAAGTATTAGTCACAGCCTTGTACCACATCCACATCCTATGCACATATATATTTATACACCTATATACCCACTTTCATTATAGCTTGGTCAAAAGTCCTAAGAGTAGAATTTTTTTTCCTCCTCAGTGTCTTCAAACTGCCTACTCAATTTGTTTCACAATGAGTCATCATTTAACAACTAATTTTTATTATTGAGGATTTTTATTTCATGTCTTTTCTTTCCAGTAGCAGCAAGGGAGCAGATGAAAAAGTGTAGTTGCCTGAAGTGGGATGTAGGAAGTGGGAGCCTGAAACCCCTGCATTAAGGTATTGCCTAACCACAGGGATCTTTAAGTTCCATAATTGCTTTTTTCCCCTTTAATGTTCACAAGACACCAAGTCTTGCCTCTCTTTGTATCCTCTCAACCAGCCCAGTCACAGCTGCCGAAATCACACCTAAGGCGCATCCAGATCCAGAAGCCAGGCATTCCTTTACTCGGTAGGGCTCTCACACCAGGCCTAGTGCACACAGGCGGGGCTGAGCTCCCCGTATAATATAGTTGCATCTGCTGCTTTATTGAACCCCAGCTAGAGGACCGGGATAAGGATAGTAGCCTGGTGGTTATTTTATCTTATGGAACAGCCTAGTGGTTATTTAATTCAATGACAGTTTCATGTACAAGGTATACATACGCCTCCCTTTGACAAGTGCCCTCGCTGTGGCCCAGAACTGTGAATCCTTTTCTGCCTCGTGGCTTAGCTTTATGAGAGAGGGTGGGGAGTGCCTCTCTCCCTCCTGAAGGATTCAACCCCGTTGGTTAAGGCTCCCTTCTGGGAGGTGGGGAGATGCGACTCTCTCAGGCAAAGGAGGAATGGAAGCTCGGTCTCCTACTTTGCGTTACCTAGTGGTAGCCATTAGGACATTATGTGAAGGGGAGCTGCCCCCACCTTCTCTGCCTGCCATGTTTGCAAAGAGAAGACTGAGCCTTACCAATTTATTGGAGAGTGTGTAGGCACCTATTTTCCAAGAAGGTTCCCGAGTTGTGGATCCTACATAGATAACAGTACCTCCCTGCACAGGGTTTAAGAGTCTGTTCCAGGCATCTCATAAGAAGTTAAATGTTGTAATGCCCAACTTCTTATGAAGCTAGGAAAAGTCCTCACTTTCTACAAAGCTTGAGCAAAAGGCACATTTTGAAATGTTAACTCATTGGCCCAGCACTGTGCAGAACAAAACCAGTCCACTAGGCAGGCCAAAATAAGAAGCAGCACCTCTGTGAATGTTAGTTCATTTAAAGTGGCGCCCAACTAATGAAATCAATAGTGAAAGCTCACAAAAGAGGCTCCGATAGAGATGATAAATCAACAGTTATTAAAAAATAACCACATCAAAGAGCAATGAAACATATTTTAACTAGTGCTACTGACTTGGTAATCGCCGCATGTTACACATAGTGCTACAAAAAAGTTCCCGTTTCAAATGGCACCTTTTTTGTAGTGGATCCACCATTTTTGTGGCAGATCTGCCACAAAACATCTGGACACTCACTTTCTGCAGGACTATAAAGGTGTATGTAGCTGTACTACAAAAGTAACATGTATCCAAGGCCCAGATGTTTTCCAGACTAATTAAAAAGACATGATCATTATGATGCAAATCAGACATGCATGTAAATGTTCAAGAATGCTTTCAAATGATTACCAGTTGGTCTAATAAAAGGTATCTTTTTGAACCAAGAGTTCTAGTTTTCTGTATGCCTTCTTGTCTCTGATCAACATGGCTACCAAGTACACCCTTTCAAATGGTTACACATTTTGACATAGGCAGACAAGGTTCTTTGGGTAAAAGTGATCTTTTATTAGACCAACTGCTTGCAAAGAAGAATTTTTCCAACTATTTGCATTGGCCTAATAAAAGATATCAGATTCACTGAAAGAACCTTGTCCATCTATGTCCTTAGAACAACACAGCTACAACTTATATCCCTGAAACATTATGACATACACAGCTGATTACACTCTTGAACACAAAATATTTTATGTTTGTAAAATAGGGCAACCTGTGTAATAAATAAGAATTAGTAAAGAATACTTTACACTTCTTAACAGTGCTTTGATAAAAAGGCCTAGAGAACTGGCTGACATTTATAATGTTCCTTTGAAGCAGAGGAGAGGTTAAATGCAAACATAATTGTACTTAAACCTCTAACAACCAGGAAATGGATTGCTCAAGTGACATTGCAATTTTAGCTTATTTTATTGAACCCATGAATGGCTCCACAATGAGCACAGTATGCAGTCAGGGTCCCTGTTCTGCAAGCTGTTGGGGGTATTAGTGAGAGGCTTAGCCCTCAACTCTCTTTGGTTCTGTGCAACCTCAGACAGTTTGAACATGCTCTTTACTGCCCTTCCACATCTTTATAGACACCTAAATACCTTTATAGACACCTAAATATAGATATATTTATATAATTTATAATATAGATACCTTTATAGACACCTAAATACCTTGATCTTAAATACCTTTACTTTAAATGCTTAGATTATTTGCATCAGATGCATTTCAAGGCAGAATCATTTCAATGTCTGGATAGAGGAAGACTAATATTTTGGCCCATCTGACAACAGAGCAAGGGAGATGCTAAGTGAATTGGCCAAGGTCACACAGCAAGTTAGTTATGGAAACAGGAATGATGCTCAGGTCTTCTTTCTCCCAAGAGCTTGCAGAGAAACACAACCTCCTTTCTCCAGTTGTTTCCCATCATAACCAAATACCCAGTCCCCCTCTTACTCGCATTAGAATAGCTGAGTTAAATAGAGCTACAGTGGTCAGAAAGAACAAGCGAGTGAATGAACAGGGAGAAGGAGCAAAAGGGGCGGGGTAATCAAGATTAATAAAAATCACTTAGTTTCTGAACAAAAGCTTGCCTCTGATGTGAATGCAAAAGCCAACATTTATCTTATTGCAATTCAAGAGGTCTAATTCTGATTACAATCACTGCTTCTTTCTTATCATACTTCATGACAATGCTTCATGAATATTCTGAAGTTCCCAAATAGTTAAAAATAGCATTGCTTATTTGGAGAGCTTCTTTGTAATATCATTAAGCACTTCATATCTCAATTGTTCTGCAAAGCAGCGTTTTCAGTTATTTCGAATAGCCCCAATGTATTTTACAACAAAAGAAGTCTTTGCGTATCCCTCAATGATGCCAACAGCAAGCAGCTCAAATCTTTTTCTTAACTGATAGCAAATCAATCTCCTGACAGAAGCAATATATTAGAATGAGTGACACCAGACCAGGGTAATGCTATGCTTAATATTTTATTTATATTTTTATGTAAACAATTTGCTTTGTAGGCACAATATAACAAAAGCTCTAAAGCAACAAATACAATTAAACAATGTTTCAGTTCACTTCAATCAGGCTTAAGTTAAAGAGAAGCTTTCACAGTTCCTTTAAGGCAAATTGAGAAATAATTTGTTTCACTTGAGGAAACCATCCAATTATCTAGAGAGAAGTTGTTTAAATGACAGTGTTAGTAAGTGATCAATGCAAACCTTCATTTAGACTGCAATAAGATTTTGTTCGGTATTAGCCTTTTCTACACAATGCCCTCTATCACTCCAAAAAAAGCAATGCTACCTTTTGTGAAATCGCAGAAAATGCTCCAGGCTAACAGGGCATGTTTCCGCTCTCAATGAACCATGCTGCTTGCATTGAAGCGCATTGCAAATTTTGTTATTATTATTATTTTAAAAGAGTAGGATAGGACTTTCAGTTCATTCAGAATTATATCATGATTGTATTTTGTAGTTCAACTGTAGAGTGGATTCAGAAGAATGCCATTGTACTCACTGGGGTTATTCTAAGCCTGTATGGTGGAGTTTTAGAGATTAAAAAGTTCCTCTAAACTGGTATAAAATAACTAGAAAAAAATGCTTCTTTTGATCATTGCCCTCCATCATGTCTACAGATACTCTAGGAACACTCATCTTTGTTTGACTCAATGGGAAATTTAACTGCAGCACCAATAATACTCTAGTGTTAGCAGGACTGGTTTGTCACTTCGCTTGCCCTAGTTATCTAAGGCCTTGAGAACGTCACTTGGCTGCCAGCTCAAGGATCCTAAAATTGCTACTCAGTTTGGTGTTACATGAAATGCGTAGGATATGCGTTAGGTGCATTGCAGGACAACATGGCTATAGCAGCTTTAAATAAAACAAACCATATGTCTTATGGTTGTCAGCTTATGAGTACTGAAAGTTAAACAGCTGTTCCTTTAAAGACTCAATATGGCAATCCCAATGCCTGTAAAACTCCCAATGGATGAATTGTATCTGAATACAGACTCTCTGAGTTCAAGCCTAATGCAACACTGATACTGTAGATAAATACAGGCATAAACAGATGATACCATTGTACTGAAACTCTGCATGGACTAATCAAGGAAAAAATCCTGTTGTGACTGTACTTCAAACAAAAAGTACTTTTTTCTGGCATTTCCCCCCTTTATATAAATTGTTGCTTTTTTTCATTATGAGTAATTTTTTTTGCAACTCGAGGTAAAATCATTTAAAATGAATATTTTTCACAACTAACTAGTATTAGAGCAATAACAGTGTGAGTACACTAGAGAGAAGGACGTTAATACTCAGTCAGCATTGACTAAATGGGAAAAAAAAACCCTCCAAAGACAAGTCCACAAAGTCCAAATCCAGACCTATCATTCCTATCTGGTTGAGAAAAGCCTGAGAATCACCCACCACCCCCAACTTTTTTTTTTTTTTTTTTTTTTTTACTTCCATCAACTACCACTGCTAGCTTTAGGCCTTTGGGGAAGTATTTTCTTATGCAAAAAATATATTAAATCCAGAAGGGAGATGTCCGAGTATGACGTCTTTGATATCCCTTTACTGCTTCCATTGTGAGTGGTTACACTCTTTTTTAATAAGACTCAGGGGGAACTTGAGCATCTGCTAGTTGGGTAAAATGGAAGATAAATGATATTTGTTTGTCATGTTTTGATTCAGTTTGCACTAGTGGGAGGTAGGTACATGAGATGGTCTATAAGGGCCTGATTCTGCCAACATTTACACAAGAGTGACTTTACATAGACAAGCAGATGTTGTATGGGACTAGGCACCTGTGGGGAGTTATTTGCATGCATGAGTGGTGATGAGAGCAAGGCCTTGATTTTGCTTCCAGAAAGGTTAACCTTCATAGAAGTTCGGCACCATTGCACAGTTGGTTAATCCATTAGTGATTTCCAAAGTGCGACTTGGCTGACAAAATAATGTCTTACCCATTGATGAAAGAGTGAGCCCTATGGTTAAGCCGCGCTTAGAACTCACTGTTACTTCAGCTTTTGGACAGCCAACCCAATGATGCTTTGAAGGAGGTGCTGTTGAATCATCAGTAAAAACAGTAATATTATCGTGCGATTAAAAAGTTCTGGGTCTCAAGAAGTGGCTCATTGACTTTTCCTTGCATATAGAAAAAGGGAACATCATCTTGGGAGATCAACAATAAAGCCTGGGCTGTTGGCACCATGCATTCATTCCTGTTAATTAGTAGTGCCAATGGCTAAAGTGATTATACAATACTAATCAAAGGTTCTTAAGCAATGACTTCTGGCATATTTTCTTTCACACTCTACAATATATTATTTAGAATTACAAATGAGGTATTTTATTTTTAAATTAAGACAGAATTGTTTATGAGATGAAGTCGCATGATTTAGAACAAAATTTGTCTCTGCAACCTTTATTTGTGGCTCACAAAGGAATACCATGTTTTACCTGTCTTTTGCTGAAAACAGACGAACTTAAAACCCTCCCTTTGATTACCAGAATCTACCAGACAATAGAGTAGGGAATTAACAACAACAACAACAAAAAGATCATCATTGTCAACTTGCAAAGAATTTACGTGAATAGGATTCTCATGAGCATGTTGCCCATCTAAAATTACACAGTACATTAATAAAGGTTTTTCAACAGGGACAGAAAAAAAAATAAGTCAATGGGACTCCTACAGGGAGATCGGGTGTCACACAACAAATGTCATAATACTGCACTGGATGGGAATGGCACTTGAATTCAAAACAACAATGATCAACAGCTTATAGCTCAGCTGACTGCAGACAAACACAATACACACTGTACTATGGCATTTGTTCACTGATGCACAGAATAGATTTCCCAGTCTTGTTCCCTTCTACTCAATCAATCTTTCTGGTTTCCTTCCGCCACTCTCAGCTGCTACTGGATGAATGGCATGCGCTCTTTATTCTCATTGTCCCCTTCATGGTCTTCCTCTTCTTCTCCAGCTTCACTCGTCTCCGTACTGTCATTGGCCATCTGTGGAGGGACGAAAACCCACAAAGGAAATCAGAACGTCTACAGTATCGCTTCAGTTACTTTTATTTTAGTTTGACCCATCTGCTAGAGCATCATTAATGAAACAAAAGAAGTCTACAAGTAGAAATGGGATATTCTACTTTGCTGCACTGTCAAAATCACAATTCACTCTCTAAAGGATTTTAACATCGGCAGGAAGTTGCTCTGTAGGATAGCGGCACAAGGAGGACTGACATGCCCATTGACGTCAATTGTATCAAGGCTCTTGAATAGGAAACAAAAATGTGCGGGAAGCTCATCAATAATAGCCGTTTTATGAATCCTTCAATATCTGTTCTCTTAAAACCCCTTGAATGCCATGATATTTTAATCACTGCTGATAGATAGCATCTGTTCCTACTCATCATCTGGGATGCTTAATTTCTTGGGAACCCACAGGATGTTTGTTTGATATAAAATAAATGTAGTGCAAGCCCTTATTAAACTGTGGGCATGTATATGGGCAAATATATTTACTGCTATAAATATACAACCTGCCTAGGCACCAAATCCACACCACAGTGGAAAAAATGTAATTTGATGATACGGGTAGATGCTAGATTTCCTTGTACTGGAATGGCCTTCGTAGGTTATCAGCTATCATAAAACATTATTAACCCTTAATAGTATTTAAAGGACATCTTTCTCCAGATTAAACTGTTTATTAATAACTACACAAATAGCCAAAATGTAAGAGAGCTGTGGTTCATTTTTGCAGTTTGTCTAAGACTGACAGGCATGACCAGAACTGGACTTGTCTAACAAGTCACACAGGCCTTCCTGGTTAAATTTAATTGCACAGACTGTGGTGACTAAACTTCAAATAGGCCATGCCTAGGACATATCATACGTAGGGCATGATGAGCTCTTCATTTACTCTACAGCTTAAGTTATAAGCCTATGTGAAATAGGAAAATAATAATATTATAATAATAATAATAAAGCCACCAAGCGTTGATTTAGTTTTCCACATGGAGGTAACAATAAACTGTGACAAAGGGTTCATAAGTGGCTATAGCCAAGGGGTATGTTGCAAGAGCTTAGTAATAACATAGGGATTCATAGCTTGGAATAGTTTATTGCTGTTAGAATGCAGCTCCTTTTTATTATACAAAATTACTTACTAAAACACCATTTCAGGGAACAAAGCAGTTGTATCATGTATCTTATCACTATTTAAACACTAGAAGAATATGCAGTAACCTCAGATATAAATGGTTTCAGTTGCTTTCTCCACTGATGCCTGCATTTTTTTTTTGCTAACTATTATATTCCCACCTCATTTCTTAATTGTTAATGTTCTATGGGCCACTTGGACCCCCTCTGATAACTATTAGTACCAGAGTATGGTACAGCTAAATGCTCTTCTTCAGAGTAGCAACTGATGCGTCAACTAAAGCTGTGAAAAGCTTCGGTCTGCCATTCGATTCGGCGGAGATTCAGCTTGATTCAGTGGCCGAATCTCCAAATCCAATCAGAGGACCTTTTAATCTCTCCAAATTGAATAGGATCCCTCCGAATTGACTCAGAGAGATTTGGACATAGACACAGCTTTAAATGTTTTTTCTATATACCTCTAGGTAGCAGGGGCTCATGAATGCTGTGATGCTGGGGAACATGGAGTGTCCCACAGGACCATGGGGGCACTCCTCAGTGTGCTCGGCAGCAGACCTGGAAGTGGACTTGAAGTATTTCCAGTCCACCAGGGAGCATATAGGAGGACCCCCTCGTGCCCCACCGGCTCAGCAACTGGTGCTTCCTGGTCGGGCGGGGGGGGGGGGGGGTGTGCACCTGGGGTCCCCCTGTATGCTCCCTGGTGGACCCAGAAGTGGACTGGAAATACTTCCAGTCCACTTCTGCGTCTGCCATCAAGCACGCTGGGAGACCCCCTGTGGGACTCTCCATCCGCCCCAGCATCGCAGCCTTCACAAGCCATGCCTGGTACCTCGAGGTACGTAGAAAAAAACATTTAAAATTATGTCTATGTCCGAATCGCCAATTCTCCGACTCAGCATTGAATCTTTGGATTCAGATTCAGCTAAATCGAAATCGGGGACAGTGATCCGAATCAAGGAATCGAATCACTGTCCCCGATTCGGGCTGAATCCGAATAGAATAGGGCCTGTTTCGCACACCCCTAATGGCAACAGTATTCCTGTATTGTTGGGGATTAGACCAGAATCATGAAATACTCCAACTTCCAATTGCATTCAGGTGTGCCTAGCCAAGAACTATGAGTAACTGTAAGAGAGAAGGGGGCAGAGAGTGAGCTCGGCTGAAATAGTAGCTGCCCTGTTTGATTGCTCGTAGCTACTGAACCCCTATGGAAATAAAAAATAAACAAACAAATACAATTATTTTAACGGATACACAAGTGACATGCTGATACTTAAGAGACATTTGAATTCCCTTTTGTTTTTGAGAAAATATATCACATTTCCTCTCACTTTCTACATACACCATGCTAACGGCAGTTGTACAGTATCAAGAGAATACATGGAGTACTATGTATTCATGGTGTACTGGGGATTCCTCCTCTGTTCTCGGTCTTTATTACTTTGCTGTGGAACAGGGCTGTTTTTGCAGTTTTAGGAAACAACTTGGTTACAAAGAAGTGTCTGGTTTCCATGGGTGAGGGCTCAACAGCCTTCAAGTCAAGTTTCTTGCTGCCTTGTGAAGACTTTACATGCTATTAACATGAATTGTGGTCTGTTTTGGAGCAGGACCCAAAGTTGCTTGTTAGACACGAACCTCCTCCCTCACAATTCACATTTTTGTTCCTTCTTTAGTTCATTTCTTCCTTGTTAATCTACTGCTCTTTCCCATGTTGACAGTCACCACATTATGCTCAAGCCTTTAGCAGATATTCTGTCTACCCTTTCATTTCCATAATGTGCTAGCCTAAATCTGACTAGAAATATTAGATCCATGATATCCCTCATCTTTCAGACTTTACCCAATAACAGACATTGCAGCATTTTCAGCAGAATTTAGGGAAATTGCTACCTGATCCCTACCGAAGACATAGCCTAACGTTTCTACAGCAATAGCAAAGCACAGGTTTTAAAGGAGATTACTCTTGCGTATTTACAGGATAAAATAAATGTTGTTCTGCCCCTTTTACTTCAATCCTCTGCATTATCCCCACAAATGTAGCAATTTAATTACTACATGAAACCACTATTTGTTTGCCATCAAAAAGCAAGAAATAGCGGTAGCAAAGTTATCCTGATCAAAGGAACCCAATAATATATTACAGAAGCAATGCAAGCCTACACTTTTACAGAGACAGATGGCCATTTGGTTGAGAAATCCAGCTGTATTTGCTGCAAATCCATTCCAGAAGAAAAACACAATTTATATTTCACCTGAGGATACAAATAAAGGATTGCAATTATTGCTTCTATTTTTGCCCATTAACGTGACATGTATTTAGTAGGAAATTGTATCAAAAATAGTTACTTGACATTTCTCCAAGAGTTGTTGACATGGTAATTTATGTGGTAACAGGCACTGTATATGCAATGCCCTTCACTCACCAGTGGAGTGGGTGCCTTCTCTACATCCAGAATTAGCTTTCCTATATTGCCTCTGTCATGGATTCTCTGCATAGCCTCCTTCACCTGGAATTAAAAACCAATGTTAAATTCCATAGGCAAACCAATCCCAGTTTTATATTCCTTCCACAGCGACAGGGTGTCACTTTGTCGCATTTCATGGTGCTCCAATGGTCCTCAGAGAAAAACTACAAAATTTGGCATAGTCTAGAGGATTCATCCTCAAGGGTAGAGGTTGTCACTTGTCTACTGCCTGACACAATGGGGTCTCAGCTTCTGGGTGCTGGTAATACAGACAATACAAACTTAGTCTGCAGCTTAACAGACCATTCACATATACAGGCAGGTCTCTGCCAGTATTTCCAATAAATCTTTCATATGAGGTTTGCTTTTTTTCCCTGAGGAATCTCTTGAGGATGCTACTTTTCATGAACTGCAGCTATCTTCTGAATATGTTCAAACTAATATATTTTCAACAGATCTGCGATGATTTTCAATTAATGCATTTCATATTCATACAGGGTCAATGCTGCTTACATTAAACCCAATACACGCTGGTGACTAATACTAAAAATCAGACCTTAGTTCATGAGCAATATGCATTCCCAATAATTATTTTTTATTGGTGTCCTTCAGATAGTACTGAAAATAGACATTTACCAGCTGGATGTAATTAGCATGTGCAAAAGAAACCAGAAAAAACTCAGCTCACTAGTACATTTGAAAGGGGTTCATTTGGATGTATGAAATTTCAGGACTCATGGGAGCCCCGTGTTGATGAAATGGAATATTGTGCGTGCGCATGTGCTCTTTACCGGGATATCTGATGCACAGAGAGAAAATGTTATTTAATAGGTGAGGACTGGAAAGGACAGAGCGTTTCCTCACTTCAGTGTTCAGAAACTGTGAACACTGCATATAAAGGTTATTCCATATCATCAGCACTTCATATTTTGCCAACATAATTGGAAGTGTTGAGGAAAAAGTAAAACAGAGAATTCCATTTTAATAAGATCTGCCATCTACAGCATAGATTTAGTAGGTATTTTAAGCACGTAAGTATTTTAAGTCTATCTCCTACTATCCTGAAGCAGGCTAGAGAGGGTCCCAGTGCTTGACTTTAGCATCTGGCTGGGATCTTTAAAAGGTGCTTGAGCTATTTAAACATGATGGCATTCGGGTCCCATGACGACTGCCAGCCCTATGCTGGAAAGTTGGCACCAAAGAGTTCAGCTTCACAACAGAACTTTGGCAAACGGACCCTAAATTAGCAGAGACTGGACCTACCCCCCCCCCCCGAACCAATCCTGTTGAACATGCATATTTTGTAATGATAAAAGTACTATAAACCCAAGACTTTCCACCTTATCACAGTGTTGTGAATTAATTTGGGAACCATCCCATACCTTCTGCAAGTCCAGACCCTTTGACTGGAGGGTGGAATGTGAACATTATAACTGTTTGCATAAAATGATAAAATCATGACTTTTATCAACTAATTGCATAGGGTTCAGTAAGCCCAATTGTCCTAAAAGGCTTTCAATAATGCAAAGACTTTGTCCTATGAGCCTAGGAATTTTTTAGATAATACTGTATTCTTTTCAGATCATGTAACAGTCTCTTAGTAGTACCTTATTTTTTAAGGGCTTATTAGCGAAAGCTAGTCTTTGAGGGGTTACGGTATGATGCAAATAATCCAAATGAACAGGACAGAATTGAAGAAATCAGCACACACCTTTGCCTAGCAGTTGAAATTTGTAACCAGAAATATGCTGAAACCCGGGTATACAACATTTATTAGATTCTGCACCCTCTCACGTTTAGTGAAGCAAATTTGAGAAAATATGCTTTCCCTGCATTTTTCTCATGCACGATATCAGTATTAAGATTCTGCGGGAAGGTTCATATGCATTTCTAGGATACCCTGAAGTAGCTTGCAAATGCAAACAGCAGGCAAGAGGAAAGGTGAACAGTACAATTTATAAAAACAATGGAGATGGGATCCAGATGGAGTTATTTAGAGTATCAAAAAAAAAAGTTTGAAGAGATTTCATAGACTTTAGGGCTGGAAGGGACCTCAGAAGATCATCGAGGCTAGCCCCCTGCCCCAGGGGCAGGAAGTCAGCAGGGGTCATAGGATCCCAGCAAGAGACATCCAAATTTCTCTTGAAGGTGTTCAAAGTAGGTGCTTGAACCACCTCTGGCAGCAGTCTATTCCAGACCTTGGGGGCTCTGACTGTAAAGAAGTTCTCATGTCCAGCCTGAAACGGTCCGGAAGGAGTTTGTGACAGTTTAACCTTGTCATCCCTTGGGGCACTGTGGTGAACAGACGTTCCCCCAGATTCTGGTGAGCACCCCTGATAAACTTATACACAGCCACCAGATCGCCCCTGAGCCTGTGCTTTTCCAGGCTGAAGAGTCCCATAGCTCTCAGTCTCTCATCATAAGGGCTGTTTTCCTGACCTGATCATGCGTGTGGCGTGTTTTGCTCGCTTTACTAGCTGCAGCATCACATTGAAGGCTCATGTTCATCTTGTGGTCAATAATGACCCCTAAGTCCTTTTCGTCTGTAGTGCTGGTCAGCATAGTACTGTTGACCCTATAAGCATGCTGCGGGTTTTTCTTCTCGAGGTGGAGAACCTTACATGTTTCAGTGTTCAACACCATCAGGTTCTCATCTGCCCATCTCCTGAGCCTGTCAAGGTCAGCCTGGATCACTCTACTATCCTCAGGTGTGGATGCTTTACCCCAGTTTGCTGTCGTTGGTCAGTTTGGCCAGTCTGCTTCTGATACCAATGTCCACATCATTAAGATGTTGAATAGTTGAATGTTGGCCCAAGGACAGAGTCCCGAGGGACCCCACTGGTTACAGGGCACCACAACGATTGACTTCCATCAACCACCACCCTCTGGGTCCAACCACAGTGCCAATTCCCCAGCCAGCGGGCCGTGGTGAAGCCAAGGCCACAGTTGGCCATTTTTGCCAAGAGGTGATCATGGGACACCAGATCGAAGCCTTTTTTAAAGTCAAGATATACGACATCAATCTCTTCTTCCTTGTTCAGATGATAGGTCACTTGGTCGTAAAAGGAAATAAGATTGGTCAAGCAAGACCTACCCACAACAAACCTGTGCTGGTTATCCTTCAGGATGTTGCCACTGGCCAGTCTATTAAGAATGGTCTCTTTGATAATCTTTTCTAAGACCTTCCTCAGAATAGAGGTCAGGCTGATGGGCCTGTAGTTTGTCGGATTCAATTTCTTCCCCTTCTTGAAGATAGTCACCACGCTAGCCTTCTTCCAATCTTCAGGCACTTCACCAGAGCACCAGGAGCTCTCGAAGATCCGCACCAGGGGCTGGGCTACGATGCTCGCCAGCTCTCTTGAGTACCCTGGGGTGCAGACTGTCAGGGCTGGCTGACTTGAAGGTATCCAGCCTCTCAAGGTGTTCCTTCACAAGGTCAGCATTGATGGAGGGTAAGGAATCACCCTCACCCAGGTGTTCCCGTCCTGTAATGGGCAGGGGTGCCCCATGGGACTGGTGAAAAACTGATGCAAAGTACCTATTTAGCAAGTTGGCTTTTTCCTGGGCATTGGTTGTCAGTTGTCCCATCCGATTTAGCAGAGGTCCGATGTTGCCTTTGCTTTTCCTCTGGCTCCCCACATATCTAAAAAAGGGCTTTTTATTGTCCTTGATATTTGTAGCTAGTTGGAGTTCTGTCGCAGCCTTGGCTTTCCTGGTTCGTTCCCTGCAGGTCCGGACCAGTGCAGAGTATTCCTCCTTGGAGGTGGATCCAGTCCTCCATCCTCTGTAGGTTTTTCTTTTTACATGCAGGAGGTCCGCTAGTTCCCTGCAGAGCCAAGGGGGCTGCTGTACACTTTTGCTGCCTTTCCTCTGAGACAGAACAGACTTAGCTTGTGCATCCAGGATCTCTCCCTTGAGGAGCAACCAGTCTTCCTGAACTCCCCTCCCCTTTGGGTCGTGGTCCCTTAGGGCCTCACTGACAAGCCTCCTGAGCTCGTCAAAGTCAGCTTTCCTGAAGTCGTGGACTTCTGTATTGCTGATTGACTTGCCAGCTTTACAGCGGATGGTGAAGGTGATCAGCTTGTAGTCACTGTCACCCAGCTTCCCTTTGATCATTAGGTCACCGATTAGGTCGTCTCCCGTAGCCAGTACCAGGACAAGCAGCGCTTTACCTCTCATCGGCCCATTGACTTCTTGCGTCAGAGCTTCAACCATGTCACACTCCAAAGCCTGTACATGAGTGTGCCATTTTCAATTTCCTTGCTGATTCAGTGGCTCAAATTCTGCCCTTAGCTATCCCTTACAAAGTTGCTTGCTACACTGTATATGACTTCATAGCACTGTCATATATTTGATAGTAGAAGGCTATATTGACCGAGTATTGCTGCCAACAGTCCATTTTTTAATACAAGGTTGCAATAACTCATTTCCCCATGGTCCAGAGAGAAAGCAAAACCAAACCATTCTTTCCTACTGCATCTAGGGTCTTGTTATTGTCATTTATCTTACCAAATTAAAACAAGATCAGGTTGGTATCTTTCTTCTGTACATCACTAGATTTCAACTGAAGTTCACTCCAGACCAAAAAAATCATGCAAAGACCTCTTTACCGAACCATTTCAGCTGAATGCGCGATATGTAAATTTTCAGTGGCCCTACTGTCTAATGCAGAATCAAGGTTGAATTTTAATCCATACATTTCCCTTCCTGCAGCTGTAGCGAGGACAAATTTTATCTACCTGAAGAAGTGCCTCTGGGTCCTAAATTACTTTTTCCCCAATTGCGTTTGCTATTTGCATGTGTTATCTCAGAAAATCAAATCAGGCCCATTTTTGTTGATGAGGTCAATTCATCTTGCCCTATTATTATTTATTTGCTCATTCACGTCAGAGTAAGCAAGCCATATAAATATTTATATAAATCTTTGCTTGCTTTTATGCAAGCTAGACTTTAGGTCCCATATGACCTGCCTGTGTGGGTTTCAATTAATGTTATTTAATAGGTGAGGACCGGAAAAGATAGAGCATTTTTGCTTGGAGAGGACTAACAGAGGTACAGAGACCAGAGATCTCTCTCCATTGATAACAAAGAACGTACCTACAAGGAAAGGTGGCCATTCCCACAGTTGCCTTCAGAAAGGTCTCAAAAGCCTGCTGTATTCTGAATGGAAAAACACAAGATGGGGCACAGCAGCACAAAGCTTTGTGAATCTGAAGTATGCCCTTCTAGGTAACAGTGGGAGATATAAATTACTGGCAGCAATCAAAAGAACCCCATTTTGCTCTTCCTTGCATCCACACAGTTGCCTTGACATAATATTTGGAATGGACCCCAAAGTGGAGTTGTTCTCTCCTGTCTGTTCAGCCAGAGGAAGAACTAGGATTAACACAGAAAAATAACTTTCTGATCCAGGATGGTTCAAAAAAATCAATCTGCACGTTTGTTGTGGCTCACATAAATGTTGAAGCAGCTCAAGTACATTTCTCCGATCTAGGTCAGCTCTCTACATAGTGCAATCACTGGATGTGTCGTAACACCCTCATCCAATTAGATTTCAGCACTGATGATAGAATTGGAAATTAATGAGCGCTAAGCGAGACTGGCTCATCTGCAGCATAAAAATCTATGAAGTCAAAAGATTACTATAGGAACCTAGGACTGGAAAGGAATATTGGATCATCTAGTCCAGTGGTTCTCAACCTTTTTTGTACCAGGACCTATTTGTGAACACTGATGGCCAGTCCTGACCCAGTGCCCCTCCCAACTCACTGCCCGCCATCCCTACCCCGCCAGTGTATGGGGCATGAGGGGCCTCAAGCAGCCCCTTGCATGCTAGAGCTCTGCCAGCCTGCAAGAGAAAAGCCACAGTTTCCCATGTTTTTCTCCTTTAAAGCAGAATCCATTTTTAAAGTTGGTTGAATATTTTAAAAAGTTTGTTCACAAGCCTTTCATATATTCTTGTGACCCCCTTTTGGGTCATGACCCATGAGTAGAGAAACGCTGATCCAGTCCAAGACCCAGCAACCATAATAAACCACATAACAGATGTTAACGATAAAGGTCCACAAGACCATTCACTCTGATCCTTTCCATACACAACAAACCACAAATCACCCCCTAAAAAAACCCCTTAGTATGGAAAACAAAGGCTTCAAAAACTAGTGAGAGATGGAAAGAAAGCAGGAGAGACCAAAAATGCTGCTAAGGTCCATTGCCATTGTGGTCAAAATGGGCAATAACTGAAAAGCTTAGCTGCCACATCCATAGATCCCTCTCAACTCATGCCCCGTTTGTCCCTAGACTATGTCAAGATATTTCAAAATGCTCCTGTTCTCTCAGATCGAGAAGATGCACATGAATTGTGCAATAGGGGTATGGCCAAGGTAACATTGAAATCTAAACCACGATTGCTTCTGACAAGCACTGCACCGTGTTAGATCTGTAGCCATGTGAGCAGCCTTTGTTTGTCTCGTTCACACCCCCCCAGTCTGTCCATTTTAAAGCAGAGCACCTTTATGAGGCCCTAATATGGGTGTGGGGGGTTGTGTGTGTAAATCACAACTACTGCTAGAGAGAAGCCATGCGGTGAAAGAGCCTCTTCGTATATTTTCCTGAGGGGATGTCATGGTTGAGAGCGTAGGGCTGCTGCTATTGGATCAAAGCCATTTCTGTCCATCTGTATTGCGTACCATGCTTAGAAGAGTGACGTTTGCTGTCAATAGACCTTGGCGAGAGAGGAAGGGCAGAAATGCATTTGCATTACAGGGAAGAGGATGTTCTTAAATAGGTTTTAGGACAGATGTGTTTTTTGGAAGTTTAAGGATTGACAGTTGTATCAGATCTTTTCCAAGACCACCGTGCTGCCTTTGTTAGGATACTCCATTAAAAAAAAAAAAAAAAGCAGCCACGAGGAATGTTCTATTTGGTATTTTTATATAGAAAGAGTTTTGTTTGCTCTCTTCAACCTCCATGAATTATGAATTTCACTGTGAATTATGCCCACTATACAGATCTAGCCATCCAGCCTTTAGGACATTTCATTCAAGCCAAGACCATTATCTTAACTGCAGCTTGCGGAAACTGCCTGATTTAATATTTTCATCTCCTGCCAAATTAGATTTCCTCTTTCTTCATGTGAACAAGTTCCGGAACAGATTACAGCACCAGTTTCTTGCATTTAATTTGTAAAAGCAGCACTTCTTCCCCCTACGCCCCAAGAAGTTGAGATGCCATCCTAAATGAAAGTTGGGAAAGTAAGGGGTATTCCAGATTGGCCAGAAGTGTTAGGTCCTGTACTTTGGAGATAGACCAGCTGGCATTGTCTGTACTGCTAGATACTGGAGCTCTACATTTCCTCAAAGAGCACTGCGATGATGCTATGTTAGGAACAGAATATGTGTTTTAGAAAAACCCTTTGTTGGATGGATGTGTTTCAGAACAACCCTTTTTTTTATGCGTCTTATATGGTCTACGAGATGCACAAAAATTCAGTTTGGAAAAGTATAATGAAGTGAAGAATCTAGCACTAGTAGGAAGACAGGTGAGACCAGCAAGCTGCATTTTTTCCCCTCATCACTGCATTTCTGTGATTTTGTAATAAACATTGGACTTTCTAAACCATTATGATTTGCTACCCAGAAAATGAACCTTTCACCCTTATTCACAGCTTGCTGGTTTTCCTATTGGACTGCCAATTGCTGTAGGTCATTCATATTTTAATTGTATTCTCATTACCCTTGGGCACGGATGTTATTGCTAATGAGAATTCTGACAGTAACGGATTGTGCCAACAGCTGGACGCAAATATTGAAGTTATGCTGTCACATCATAATGGTGAGCAGGAAGCTGCTCAACTTGCAGCTAGCAAAACCCCCCAAGCCTTTTAATTAACAAAACCTTTCTATTACTTGGTGACCACTTACCGACAGCTACATAAGCCATAAAAATAATCCTTAGTCATAGAGAGTTTATGGAATTCCAATATTACCTACACCATATACCGTATGTAAGCCTTTATACAGGTGAATATTTTGGATACACACCAGCTAGTCCAAGCACTTGTCTTAATACAGCCTGAAGTTGTGGGGAAAAAAAACCCTTTGTAATGAACAAGAACTGAGATGACCCTATGCATTTACTCTTATGTTGGACTAGGGTCCTACAGCATGTAGTCCAACAGTGGGCGATACCCGATGATTTGAGATAATTATAGTAATATCAATGTGTGATCAATTACTCTAGTTAACATCTTCCTGCCAGCTAAAATCAAAAGCCACCATGGAAAGCACGATAATTAAACAGCTCTATTACTTTTACAGCTTCCACAGGAGGTTTTAAAAATTATACATTTTTTATTCAAATAAGGCCATAATTAGGGCCATTTTCAACTGGGCAAATTGACAAAGACCCCAGTGCACTGTCACACTAATAAAAAACCACAGGTGAATTTTGTGTGTGGTCAACTAGCACAATACAGCTTTTTAAATACACATAATGAAGCAGTAGACATTTCATTTTTGCTATGGTGCTTTAAATCTGCTGGGAGTACCTATTGGGGCCAATGGAAGATTATTACTGTCTCATTAGCTGTGCCAATGCCCAATGGCAAATCAGACCCTTGCTGTTGAGTTGCAACAATTTTCTTTCATTAAAAATAAAAGATAATACACCGTATAAGACTCAAATTATCTATCCTCATTGAATAAGATAGTGCTAGGAATCTGAGATGATGTTACTGCAATTGTTATTTAATTAGGGCAATTATACATTAAAATAAACTAAGATCTCAGTCAGAGTGTTACAATCAAAAGAATAAGGTTGGAATTCGACAGATAGAAAATAAATATCTGTCCATTTGTAGACAGTTTCATAAGTAGGTAACTGAAGTATGATCACTTATAGTCAGACTTGTTACATCAGTTTCTGATTAGAAATAATGAATTTGTAATGACCCTTGAAGTAATAATCTGATTTTACTTTATTGCTGTGAGTTGTAAGATGAGAATTATGCAACAAAGGAACTAGTTCCCTTGCAGTTATTCCACCTTTAGGAAGCATCTCATCACCACATTACTGTTGATAAATCTTACTGAGACTGTCCATCTGAAGTCAGCAAGGCCTGAATATCCAACACTCCAGACTTATTTGGAATACGCTTCTATATGAAGGAAGAGGGCAGGACTGAACATGAAGCATTACTAGCTGGAGCAACCCAGGTTAGATATTAAAAACAAAGCTACAAACTGAATTTTAACAAATGCTTGTAAACTAGTGTGTCTAAATATGTTCAGCAATGCTAAAATGGTGCAATTCCAGGACTGTTGTACGTTTCTAATCTCTTAAAACATAAGCATTACATGAGTGGTTTGTTTGCAACAAATTTAGCTCATCTTGCATGATCAGGGTCTTTGGCAGAAGTGGCTAAAATGACATATTGAACAAGAGGGGGGGTTGTTTTGGGGTTTTTTTGTTTTTTTTTTTTACTAAAAAACAAACAAAAACACCCCCACACACACACTCACTGTCCACTTCTGGGTCTGTTGTAATCACCTTTCTCGCTTCTGCCTGTCAACAGTTTTCAGCCAAAAATTTCCGTAAAAAATTGTGACAAAAACCAAAAATCCCGAACACACACACTCATGTGGCTACAATATCACTGATACTACCATATCTACTTAGGAAGTTTCAATTTTAAGCAGTGCTTAAACACCCCGAATGCAAATGCTTTCTTTAACAGCTTATGGGCACCTGAAACTTGGAACAAATACTCCAATTCCTGCTTCCCCTGCCTGTATTGCTTTTATCAAATTTCCAATTTTTTATCTGCCATTTCCTCAAATCTAATTTGTCACTATTCTGCATTTTAAAAACGACCTAGCAGAAATCACTGCTAAGATGCTCATTAATATTTGCCATTATTCCATTTCCTTTGCAATCTTAATTTGTCATTACAGTGTAACAAAAGCAATTTATTTGCTATATACAAAATAAATGTTTAATGGAAAGTGTGTGACTAATTATCTCACATATCATTTTGCAGTGTGGAAGGTAAGAGCAGCATGCCTAAAAGCAATGAGTAATGATACTTAACCCTCCAAGCGTATCTTTCCAAATTCTCTTTTGACTATTATTTTAATCAATGTTTCAGTCCTTGTGGCTCTAGTCTTTGAGAATCGGGAAAAAATTCGGAGGTTACCTAAAAATATTGTGAGGATAGCTATATGCAAAAAATGAATTCAAGTCCAACTAGCACCATTCAAACATTAAACTGCTCACTGTGACAACAGAACACAGTAGGGGATTTTATATGTCCATGTTGGTAATGTGGATGCTCAGTAGAGAAAAATGGATGCAACATACCACGGAAACACTTATTGGTGGGACAACATAATGAAATGGTTGCGTCATCCTAAGCGTAGGTGATCAGCTTAAAAATACAATACGTGACCTTATTAAAAAGAAGAAAATACATTTCTTTTTTGAAAACAGAACTGGGGGAAAGGAAGCCATTAGTGCAAAGGGACGATTCAATATATTTTAACCTCTGTAAGAATGAACCTTAGCTGATGGCTCAAATTGAAATGTGGGTTATTTCTCCTGCCATAGGGACCTCATTCTCCTTGAAGGCGTATGTACTTTGAGGTGGCAGAGGATTTTTATGCTGGTCATTCTTTCTTTCCTTTGGGTGAACATGGGTCTTGAGGAGCTGGCTGGGAAAAGTCCAGGGAGAAGAGAGGAATCATACTCACCTTTAGGTGGAGGTAACTACAGGGTGAAGACTTAGCCTCATCTTTATTTTGAATTTGCACCAAAGAGAAATTGTCTCAATGTTCTCAGAGCAGTCTATGACTCTGGACAAGTTTTCCAAACACATCTACTCATATCACATTTTTGCGAGATGGCTGTTGCCACCTCCAGGCAGGACATGGAAACGCAAATTTCACATCCTCTCCAGGTGAACACTGTGGTGGATATCACCATTTATTTAGTAACCCAGGACCATCGCCTGGCTATCATCACCACCTCTGCATCTGAATCTTGCTATTTCTTCTTATGCACCATCTTCAAAAGTCAGCTTCCCCCCACTCCCTTCTTCAAAGCCCTCATATCATGTCACATCTCAACTATATAACCTCCATCTCTTACTTTCAAAAGTGACATTACCATGCCCTCCTTTATCCATTCAAACCTCTGCTCCAATGGATATTCTTGAAGATGCAGCGTTCCAGCCATGTCATTTCCCTCCTGCCACCTACCATGGACTACACCTTCCTCACACAAAGTTCTTGCCTTCACTTTTAAGACCCTTCATGGCTCAACCTTACTCTATCTGTAATCTCTTCAATGGCACTATGCTAACAGCTACCAACTCTACTCTGCCAACAATGTCAGCTGTTAGCACTGCAGAGTCCAATTTTCCTATTAAAAAAAAAAAAAAAAATCAGCAAACCCACTACTTTAGTGGTCATCAGTAGCATTATCCACCTTTGTATTCCTGTTGTGTTATGCCTACAATATACCTGAAAATGGCTAGGCAGCCAGGGACCTGTGACTGCTGCAGTCATTATCAGCTCAGCCCGTTACTGCTCTCCCACTGTCTGTTGTAATCACTTGTTGTCTCTTGTCACATCCTAAGCTTGTAAACTCTGAGGCATGGACTGTCTGTTTATTGGTATGTGCATGGTGCCTATGGGACTCTAATATGATCGTCATTGATGCCTCTGACTGCTACTGCTACACAAATAATTAGCAATGCCCCATTTCATATTCTACATTATTACTGCCCATTTCATTTATTAAGAGGATCAGAGATGGCGGTAAGCATTTTGAAAATCCTAATGTCCAATTATCTAATCTCAGGCCTCCCCTTGCAACATTTCTATTTCCACAGTGAAAATATGGCAAAAATAAATTCAGATCCTCAGAAGCGATCTGCAACATCATGAACCCAACTTGTTTAACTGCCTGGGGCAGGACCAAGTCTTTTCTCATGAGTTAAATAGTTTTCTTTGTGCCCAGATACTTTCCTGCTTCGGGATCCCAAGAAGGAGGAAGAATTAAGGATACATAAGATGCACTCGATTTTCCAGAAGTAATATATTTAAATGTCCCTTGCTGCAGACTGTGGTAAAAATACACATTTGATCTTCTCATTATTCAAATGCATGCACCCCCCCAGAATGGCATAAAGAAAGGCTAATCTTAAGACACTGAAACCAGAGGTCTGCAATACACAACTCCATCACAGACTTCTTTTGTGACCTTGGACAAGCCATTTAAACTCTTCTGCCTTAGTTTCCCCTCTTTGAATAAGGCATTCCCTAACTTACCAGAACCATGATGAGGACAAATCCATTAACTTGCACGAGACACTCCAATATGATGGTAATGGCACATGTATCTAGACAGATGGTCATGTTCTATAGGACTCCAGAGTTTGTAACCCCTGTAACACACCTATTACCTACACAGAGAGGGTAGGTGAAAAATAGTAGATTCTTATAACACTCGAGCACAGGCACTGTTGCCAATGCATGTAGCATTTGAATTAGGACAAAAGAGTCTCAAGTTCTTTTCTCAGTCTTGTCACTGGAAAGCTAAGCAAGTTGCTGCTCCTTCCTGTGCCTCACTTTCCTCTCTGGGAACAATAATACTAGCCTCCTTTGTCAAGCATCTTGAGAATGACTGAAGAAAAGCACTGTCAGAGGCAGGTGTTATCAGTATTCTCCCTTTAAGTACTTAAAGCAGCAGCTTGGGACTATTTCCAGGTCTGTCCCTGACTCGCTAGATGATTGTGGAGAAATTCTTCCTGTGATTTTTACCGTTCTTCAGAATGGAGGTAATATCTACTTGTGAGCCTCGCTGCCATTCGGGCATTGTGTGCGCCAGCTGTTGCATTAGGAAACGTCCCTCTGCGTCACACCTCTGGAAAAAAAAAATCTGCTCCCAATTAGATGCACAATTTCAGTTGTCAGTGAGGTTGCACAAGTTTAAGCTACTGTGGTAGGAGTCTGGATACAAGGAAAAACTTCTTCATGGTTTGTGTGATCAGACTCTGGAATAGACTCCCAACGGGGGTGGTGCAGACACCTACCCTCTTCAAAAGGAGACTAGACCCACATCTTGCTGGGGTTATTTGACCCCCGCAGTCTCTTCTGCCCAGAGCAGGGGGGGCTGGACCCGATGATCTCACGAGGTCCCTTCCTGCCCTAAACTTCTGTGAATCTCTGCAGAAACTTTCGACAGTAGACAGAAAAGGACTCATGTATCAGAGCATCCCCTACCAGCAATTAATTGCTCTCTCCATCAACTGTGGTGCGTCTGAGAAGCAAGCAACTGCATGATGTCTGTGAATCACATGGTTAAGATCTCCATGGTGACAGGGTCATGTGGTATGTAAATAGGAGCTGGATAGTCAAGGTTACTTTGGCAACCCAAGAGTCACAGGTAATGAACCAGATCTTGTTTAGATTTATGAAGGGAGAACCTGAATAAAACTTGCCCCTCTAACATTCGAAGCCTGGTCCTATTCCAAGCCTGTTTGAACAGGGGCTGATAGATGCCAGACTGCAGCGCTCTCCTGTAGAATTAGAAACATCAATATCGTTAATATTTAGTTAAGCACCGCGCGGATGCGGTAATGAAGAAAAAGAATCTGCTGTGCGTTGCTCCAGCTGAGACACCCCTTAAGCAAAGCTTTGATATGATAGCATTCATTAGCACCATAAAGCAACCTGATTTTTATGATCAGAGTCACGGCTGTGGTCTATTACTGACTTAGGTTGTCTTTAATAAGAGACGCAGGTTGCACTCAAAGCGCAGATGCTCTGCTCAGGCCAGGAGAGTGTTTTGCCTTCTCTTTGTTACACTGGAAAAAAGCTATACCTCCAAACCCCTCCTCTCCACCACTGAAGGTTTATGGGTTAAGCTCCCCTGCTGCGAAACAATGAAAAGAAACTAGAAAAAGCCAAAAGGACGGTGCTGCCTTTAAAGTTCCCCCCTGCTTTTGTGACTGCTACCGTATCTAAGGGACAGCGCACAGCTGCTCTTCCCCGGGAAGCTTGAGGAGGGACTGGGGGCCTGGCACAGAATAAACTCCCCCTCTGAAACATGCTGCGTACAACTGACTCGCAGCACTGCTTTTGTGGGCTAGGGCAGGAGCCTGCGAGACGCTCCATATGGGATGCACAGGACAAGCAGTCCTTAGGGGATGAGGATGGATTGTCATGCCCTTTGCTTCCCATACATCTGCTGTGGTCCAGCTCTCTGGTTTGTATATACCCTGCTCACAAATTCTGGTTTACATCTTCTATATTTATACAACAAGATGTACGGGATTAACATCCCCTTGGAAAGCATTGGCTTAATTAAAAAAACCCCATGCTTTTAAATCATCTTGGGAGTCCACATGAATGCTTTACTTTCTTCAGCCACATTGCATTATAAATCTGTGCCAGACAGGGGATATAACTACGCAGATACAGGGTGAGTGCAGGTTGGTATAGGGGAATGAAGTGTGATTTGTGACCAATGCAGTTGTGCTGAGAAAAACTCTACTTTAAAAAAAATTATACTAGCAAACCATGTTTCTACCACTATAGATTATTTTATGTGGGGGAGTGGAATTGCCTATATTGGCAACAGAGCATTTCTGCTAGTATAAGCCATCCACAGAAGGAGCAGTTTTTCAGTGTTTTATAACAGCACAACTACACCTACACACTTCTAGTAGCATCCTCTGATAACAGCTTTAGCTATTTCTAAGCCACTGAAGTGCCGAGTCTTTCCCATACATCCGTGTGCCCTGCTCCTTCCTTTTGCAGAAAAACTTTCCCAGCTACTACATTTGTTCTAATGAGAACTCTCTAATCCGGTTAGCTCCATTGGGAGTTGAAGGCACTCAACACTTCACAAGATTGATGGAGAATGAGAAAGGCTGGAAAAAAAGAAAATTCAAGGCGCTATTTTTCACACATCACACACTGGATGGTGACAAAATGTCAGCAGCTTAAAGACTCAAGGCATGGATTGTGTTAGCTTACAATTGTCTGAGCAAATGCAAAAATACTTAGGCAGCTTCCAAGGTGGGTTTCACACTAAAACCTTGCGCTGAGTATGTACAAATATTAATTAAAAATCTGAAATACAAGAGACAAGAACAATTGCTGATAGGGGTCAATATAGATTTGGGTTGAATCCTTGGAGGCATTATTTTATATGCAAGACTGGCAGAGACCTGCTGGGGTGTCAAGACCAGCGTCCTGCTTTAACAGGCACTGCATCATATAATCCTGAGAACAAATTTATGAGATCCAATATTGCAAGATTATTGCCATTTAGTAATCTTCCCTGTTTACCTATTTTAATTGAACAGAGTTGTTTAATGCTAGTGCTAATCTGAACTTTCACACTGACTACTTGTGCCTGTGTGAATGTCGAGTCATTTTTAAATCATCTACAATGAGCTATGAATAGCAAAGCAGGAGTGAACAGCTCTGGCCTCTTCTCCCTTCTCCTCCAGCTTGTCAGGGAGGAGAGCCCTTTTCTCCGAGTACCGATGAACAGCTTTTAGCCTCGGTGTTGCGTTGCCATGACAGCCAAACTAAAAACAGACCCAAACAAGGGAAATGTCAAAAGGACCAGACATGGATGCTACAGGCAAATTCTGTCTCTCAAATCCTCCTCCAGCTACTAAAGCCATCTATTAAGCCATGTATCTTCCAGCTCTAGGGCTAAATCTTGAAAGCTTTACCCTGGATTTTCCTCTGATAAGCTCCTGCCAAGATCAATGGGAGCTTGCCTGCAAAAAGGCTAATGGAACAACAGACTTAGAGGCTTGTAATTATGCAATAATACAGCTGCCACAGAGCAACTTTAAGTTAATAGGACAACCCATGCATGTAGGGCATAAAGGAGGCAGGACTGAGTAGCACCTAGTGAGCATTTAGGGTGCTATAGCAAAGGGCCTGGATCATTAATTCAATGAAGGGTCTTGTCCAAATGATACCAAGAAAACATGAAGAAGAATCATATGATCTGACCCCCTAACTTCAGTGACTAAGTAGCAGCAGCTTAGCAGCCCCCTTTTTTGCTACTATTTAGTTGGTCTAATAAAAGATATCACCTCTAACCCACGACCAGAATGCACTGAGCCCAGATTCTCACCCAAGCGCGGCTGCCTGTTGCCACCCCACCAGCGCAAAGCAGCCCTGTAAATAGGAGCAGCCCAGCCTGAGAAAGATCAGCTTAGTATGGGGAGGGGAGATCATGCCATGACATAGCTGTTGTGGTAAGATTAGAGAACCTTTATAATACAAATCCCCCAGATGATGACACGATCCTACAGTAACATCCCTTGTCACAAACTGCTGAGTCCCACCTCCTATGTGACCCTTATGGGTTGTCTGGATGAGGATGTCCAACCACGCTTGGGGGGAAACCCCCTCCCAACAGGGTCCATAAGCTGTGGTTCAGGCTCATCTGGCAGGAAAGCCTATTTGGGGCTGTAACAACAAACATCACATAGGCAAAACTTCCACTGACAGCACTTGTGGCAGCATGGAGACAAATGAAACTTGGGAACGAAGCAATAACCCTGAACTGAATGCATATTTGAGGCACAGGTGAAAGTATTTCCTATGAAATGCACATCCCAATCTGCTGGGAGGATGCTTGACAGGCTATAAAGCTTGTGGTGTTCATCTAGTGATTTAACACATGCACCATGCGAGAAGATACATGACATCATTTTTTTTACATCTTACCCAAACAATTTATTCTTGCGTTCTTGCAAAAAAAAAATTTTTTTTGAAAAAAATATACCACTATGCCACAAATGTGTCACTGATTCTCTTCAACTACAAGGATGTGGCTATGTGAAACCCCTCGCTAAATTAAAAGCATACCCCGCTTTGCTTACTGCTTTCTTTCTGCAGCAGCATCCAGCGGATTTGTTGCTGCTTCCTAATTAGGATGCTTAGGCTGTTGAAGGTGAACACTGGTGATTTCCACCCTTTTGCTCCCCACTCCCCATCCTTCTCAGCCCTGCAGTGGCTATTCTGTCTGCTGACTTCTCTGTAGGAATCTGGCAAGCACTGTTCCCTCTTTGCAGAGAAGTGAAAGATCAGACAGCCTTTCTTGAATCATGTTGTTTCACAGCCCTATGAACGCTCCCAGTCTGAAACACTTCCAAAAACTGCAGCTTTTCACAGAGTGTCCTGCAGGCGTCTAGACACTTCTCAAAGACAGAAAAAAACTTTTTTCCTGACAATACACTTTACATTTCCTCTCGAATCTGACAAGTTCAAGGTGATCCGAGTTGATGCACATCTCGGTCTGTTCCTGTGCATGTATTAAAACACTACCGGTTGGAATAAAAAACCCCACTAGAGATAACTCTTATTTTTTGGAGAGTCAGTTTTTCTTACCACCTTGTCAAATATCCAGACTGATCCTACCAGGTTTCATGTTGCACATGCTCAGATCCAGCAGGACATAATTTAGAGAGTGAAGACTGCACACGCTTTGAAGGCAGGGACTGGTCTTTTTGCTGTGTGTGTGTACAGCACCTAGCACAACAGTATCCGGGTTCACGACTGGAGCTTCCAGACAATAGAGTAATATATCATATACCACCTCAGAGGCAGAGCAGTCTAGTGGCAATGCCTGCAAAAGACCACGTGGACCCCATGGGTTCCATCTGTAATTCTACCCGATACTCGCATGTCCTCACACACAACCTACATCCTTTCAATCTTTAGGACGAGTAGGGTATCTACAGCTCACAGGCATGCTGCCTTGCACTGCTGGACCTTGTTGGTCTTTTAAAGTTATGCCACCTTGCCTAGAACATATGGACAGAGGCTTTTCAATGTTTTATATTAGTTGCAGTTATATTTTAGATTTGTATAACTGCACAGAAAGCAACCTGAGCATCCCCTAGGAGGAGGGAAGTATGAACTACTGGTAAAAGTTAGGTGACTGAAGATGGATCTTTCACTTACTTACGTTATTTGTACCAGTTACTCAGCTTTATCCAACCTGTACACATTTTGTGGTTTGTGTGAGGATGCAGGCAAGGGTTTGTACGACTATTTTATGCATGCACTCAAACGGCTACTTCCTTGTTCCTACCTAAACTTTTCACCAGTGGCTGTTTATCTAAACATCTGTGCATTTGTAAAGTAACTCCTGTATCCCCTTTTCCCAATCTTGATAAGCGCAAGAACTGGTTCACTTCTACCATCTACCTCCTCTACTGGCAACATAAGCTCCTTAATACTGAAAAAAAAAATCAGTAAGGTGGGTTGGAAAGGAAGGAATGGGAAAACATTTCTACTACAAGCATGAGAAGCATATAACGAACCAGAGAGAGAGACTAGAGGAAAAACTAACCAGTTACTTATCACATAGTGTGCAGTCAACTAAATCTAGGCTATGAATCCCATGCCTGTCCAGGCTCAGGTTAACGCTCCTTGGTGTCTGCATTTGTCATCAGCGTAACTTCAGATAACACAATATACATCACGTCCTAAGCCTTCTGCAGAGGTTCGTTACTCCAAAGCACTTATGATATGCCTCAAGCATGTGGTCCAATGCTTTGTGATAAAGTTAGGTGTGTGAGTATTTGCAGAATTCAACAGGACTACTCAAAGTTTGCTGGACTGGAACCATACTACTCACTGGTTGCAGAACTTTGCTTTTCTGATGCGGTTATTTGTTTTTCCTTTAGCCTTCCGTTTATTAGTATCAATTCAATGAGGCAGCAATTGCTTGGCCACTCCTTTCAGAGCTCCCACCCCTGTTAGCAGGGTTTGGATTCGGCATTTTGGAGGAACAGCGATTCATTTCAGTGTTTTGGATCAAATGTCCCGTTTTGATTCCGCCAAATCTGTTTTGGAGTTTCGACACTGTTTCGGCCATAACGATAATGGGGAACCATAAAAATGCCTATACCTTTGCCATTTCTTGCCTGGTTTGGGTGAAAATTGCAGGGATGGTATTCCCTTCTGAGGGCAGGAAGCCTGTCAAGTTTCAAGGAGATAGGTGCAGGGGTTTTGTGAAACTTCACCTCAAACTCTTCAAAGCAAAACTTGTATCACTTGCCGGCAACGGCAGCCTGCTATCATCCCGCACGCAGATCCGGGGGCTCACACCCCTGGGAGGGCTGTGGGGCTGTGCCAGACTCCTCCTGGGGGCTGCGGGCCCCTGGATCTGCACATGGGACGGCAGCAAGCTGCCACTGCTGGCTGGGGCCAGCGGCAGCACCAGTCTTCCCTGCACTCGGCATGGGCTGTGCTGAGCGTGGGTCCCAGCTGGCAGAGGCAGACTGCTGTCATCCTGTGTCACCCCCCCAGGAGGGCTGCGCCAGACTCTTCCCGGGGGGTGTGGGCCTCCAGATCTCGATGCGGGATGACAGCAGGCTGCCGTCCCTCCCCCAGAGCACTGGGATTTGAAGGGACCTCAGGGACAGATTGCAGACACTGGCCAACTGCAGATGTCAAATCAGAGTAGTCCTCCCCTACCTCTTTTCCCCCTCCCTCTCCTGAGTTTGTTTCCCCGCAAATGGGCTGAAACACCTCCAAAACAAAACGGCTGCCAAAATTTTGCATAGCCCTAACAGCAACCCTCCACTCCTTCCCTGCTACCAGAAATGCACACACATCTCCACACACCCAAAACAAGGAGGGAGCAAGAGAAAGAGACGGATTCCTATGGATCCCACAACATAGGTTTGACAATGGACTGGAGTCAATTACCCCGATGCAAAACTCGCAACACGTCCACTGGCAAATATACATCAGGAACAGTATGAAACAATTAAGGGGGAAATAATGAAACAGAAATCTTCCTGTGGTATTCCCAATCCTGTCCGACAGAAAAAACATTAGATTAGACATGACCAAAACGCTCAGTCTTTTGTATGGAATTGCAGACAGCCAACACTAAAGATAGATGCTTGTAGTGTAGGCGATGGATTATCTAGGGAGCATTATGTTGCAAAGCCCAAAACTGTAATGATAATTTACTGCTCCAGTATAATCTTACTTCTGCTCCAGAATTCCAAGGATATTCTGTTAAGAGATAACTATTACAATGCTTTTGTCTAGCATCATTCTTTCCCAAGTCTTATTTCTGCACACAAGCTACAGCATGAACATGTACTTATTCCAGTAGAGCTGAATCATGATGTCTTTTTCACTATTCATAAAAAAGTTCCCACTGAGATTAATGGAAATGGTAACCCTCCACCCTGGATACCATCCTGAAGCACAGAATCTCTTTCAATGTCTATATCAAAGGCATTTATTCTCCATCATTTATTTCTTAATACAAAATATACATGAACAAGGAATGGAAGCCATCCAAGCTGCCCATTGAAATAGTCTAAATTTCACATGCTAGAGTTTTGGAAGCATCACCAAAACCTGCCACTGGATTTTTCAAAGTGACTCAGAAAACCCATATCAGCCTAGCTGCATTAAAATGGCAATGAACAGTGCAGAATAAAAAACTCCCAGCTCTTGAAAACCATGACAGGAAGAACACTGTACACACACAAGACAGAGGTTGTGTCATGAAATTGGAGAGCCAATACTATGGACAGATTCCTGTGGACAATGGATTATCTAGAAAGCATTGTGCTGCCCCAAAATGTAAGGATAGATTGTGCTTTGTAAGTGAATTTTACCTGTAAAAAGATTAAATGTACATAGTGACCATCAGACTAGATTTCATTTATACTGTTTTGCCACACAGGACTGGTCTGGACACAAAAGAATATACAAAGAAGTATCTTTCACTACTGACAAAACACTAGCTTTGCTACATCCATGTTGATTATAACATTATTGATAATGAGCAATAACGGTATGCGCCTCAACTGTAGCCCCATGTGAAAATCTGACTCATCGCACTAATCAGATGATATCCATCAGAGGCCTTTAATCACAGGTGGATTTTTAATTAAAAAAGAGATTATACAACATTTGTTACCTGGCAAAAAATACATAAGCAGAAAACAGTATAATTGTTGATCTCTATTTAGTCTTAGAAAAGATGATGAATAAAACCGCATTTGGGTTGTGTTGTCAAAATAATTTTTTTTTTTAATTAGCCGTTAACACGGGAGAAGGAACCCTGATTCATAAACAACACACACACAAACATCCCTTATCAGCTGTGTCGCAACCCACATCTTATCAGCTATGTTAATTTAATAATCTAAATGGCTTTAGAATGTATTAGCTATCAAGAACGGTCTATTCCTGGTTCCTGGACAGGTGTAATCGCTTTCAGAGAAACTGCATATACCTAGGTTACTGCCATATTTTGTAGATGGCAGAGGATGGAAAACAGCTTCTGTCTTACACCCCAACCCCTCCCCACCAATTGCAGGGTGTGCTTGCTTCCTCCTGCCTGAGGCATTGGTCACTGTCCAGCCAGGGAATAATGAATTTGTTTTGTACTGAAATTTTGGTGAGAGTGTTTTGAAAGTTGTTGAGTTTGGCGCACCATTAACAATGTTCTCTCTCTTTTTGCCAGCAGGATCACAAGACAAGCTTCATAATTTCATAGTAGTTTGGGGTCAGAAGGGACCTGAATAGATCATCTAGTCTAACCCCCCGCCACTGGTTGGAGCACACGCTGGGATTACATGACCCCAGACAGGTGTTCATCCAACCTCTTTTTGAATTTACCCAAGGTAGGAGTGAGGACCACTTCCCTAGGAAGTTGGTTCCAGATCCTAGCTACCCTGACAGTGAAATAGTGCCTCCTAATCTCTAACCTGAACCTATTCTCCAGCAGCTTCTGGCCACTGATCCTCATCACCTCAGGTGCTGCTGGGGAGAATAGGGCTCTCCTTATTTGCTCATGATCTCCCCTAATGAGTTTGTAGGCAGCCACCAAATCCCCCCTCAGCCTCGGCTTGCTGAGGCTGAATAGGTTCAGGTTCCTCAGCCTCTCCTCATAGGGCCTCTGCCCAGTTGCCCTCCAACCAGGAGGGTGGCCCTCCTCTGAACCCTCTCAAGGCAGGCCACATCCTTCTTAAAGTGTGGTGCCTAGAACTGGACGTAGTACTCCAAATGAGGTTGGACCAATGTCGCGTAGAGGGGGAGTATCACCTCTCTGGAACAGCTTGAGATGCATCTCTGGATGCAAGACAAGGTATGGCTGGTCTTGCTGGCTGCGGTCTGGCATTGGCGGCTCATGTTCTTCTTGGAGTCAATAATGACTCCAAGATCCCTTTCCGTCTCTATGCTCACAAGGGGGGAGCTCCCCAGCTTGTACGTATGTTGTGGATTCCTTCTCCCAAGGTGCAGCACCCTGCATTTGTCTACATTGAATCCCATCTTATTACCATCTGCCCACCTCTGTAGTCTGTCTAAGTCTAATTGCAGTCTCTCTCTCCCTTTGAGCATGCCTACCTCTCCCCACATCTTGGTGTCATCAACAAACTTGGACAACATGTTTTCCACCCCCTCGTCCAAGTCACTGATGAAGATGTTGAACAGTGTAGGCCCCAAGACTGAGCCCTGGGGGACCCCACTGTTCACATCCCGCCAGGTTGAATATGACCCGTCCACCACCACTATTTGGGTGTGCCCCATCAGCCAATTTTTGACCCATCCAACTCTGAAGGTATCAATGCCACAGTCGCTCAGTTTGTTAATGAGAGTGGGGTGAGAGACAGTGTCAAAGGCCTTCTTAAAGTTCAGAAAGACTACATCCACGGCGACACCATCATCCAGGGATTTACTTACCTGGTCATAAAAGGCAATCAGGTTGGTCTGGCAGGACCTGCCTTTGATGAACCCATGTTGATTTCCCCTGGGCATGACCTCCCCTGCTGGCCCCTCACAGATGTGCTCCTTAATGATTTTTTCAAGGATTTTCCCCATGACCGATGTGATGCTTATGGGCCTATAGTTTCCCGGGTCCTCCTTTTCTTATAGATGGGGACCACATTAGCTAGTTTCCAATCTCCGGGCACCTGGCCCATGATCGCTTGTACAGCTAGGCCAGGGGCACAGCAATGACCCCCACCAGTTCCCTCAACACCCATGGGTGGAGGGCATCAGGGCCCACAGATTTGAAAACATCCAGCCCTTCCAGAAGATCCCCAACTACTTCTGCACAGACCCGAGGCTTGGCAGTGCTATCCTCAAGACTGTCCCTACCTGTAGTGGGAGAGCTGTCCTGTTCCCTGTCCAAGAAAACAGAGGCAAAGAACTTGTTAAAGATTTCGGCTCTCTCGTCTGGCGTAGCCACAAGATTACCATTTGAGTCTAACGGGGCCCTACATTCCTCGGTGCCCGCTTCTTACTCCCAATGTATTTGAAGAAGGACTTTTTGTTGTCCTTAATCCTGGTTGCTAGGCTGAGCTCCACCCCCACCTTGGCCTTCCTAATGGCCATCCTACACTCACGGCCCAAGGTGGAGTATTCCTCCTTGGTGATAGTTCTTCTCTTCCAGTGGGTGTACGCCTCCCTTTTGGCCCTCAGGCATTCTCGAATGCCTTTGCTGAGCCACAGGGGTTTCAGAGCACTCTTCCCCCTTCTTTCTCTCAGGGACTCTTACACTCTGAGCCTGGAGGATCGTCCCCTTAAGGTACGACCATCCCTCATGGATTCCCATCTCCTCTACCTTTTGGGCCCTCAGTGCCTCCCCCACTAATCTCCTAAATTCGTTGAAGTTGGCCCTTCTGAAGTCAGGGGATTTAGTCTTGGTATAAGCCCTCAACACCCTGCGCTGGATGGTGAATTCCAGCAGGCGATGACCACTGTCACCCAGGTGGTCAAGGACCTGCAGTCCCCTCACCAGGTCATCCCCAGCAGCCAAGACCAGGTCCAGCAAGGCATCTCCCCTAGTGGGGCTGTGCACCTCCTGGATAAGTTTCCTTTGGAGATCACATACCTGTGGTCATAGTATCAAATGCTAGGCCTGGAACACTAAAGGGAGTTGCACATTGCAACCAAATTTCAGGGGACAGCAAGCAGGGAAAAGAGATGCACATGACTACACAGGCATTGCATCGGCAACACCCTGGGATTACCTGCTGCCAGCACTCTGTGCCAGGAAGCCAAGGTGATGCACCCCACAATTTGAACAATGTATCTGGGAGAGCGTGATGACCTTGAGAGGAGATTTCCAGAATGACATATCTCCTACTTAGAGCTAATATCACTGCAGGCACTGCTCAGCCGCTGAAGGAATTTCCCTTGCCCCCTCTTGCAGTAGTCTGAAAGATCATATGATATTTCACAAGACCAGAATGGCTGGGCTGGCAAGATTTAATCTGTATCTGTATTTTCCAATTACAACATTCACTTTAACTGATCACGTGGTTAATACCGCATTTTAGGTTATCTACTATAGATCAAATATCTTGCAGCTGAGCATTGCTATTTATAAGGCATGATTTTTGCAAGTGCAAGGATAATAAGAAACAGAAGGCTGCCTCAATGCCTCTCCACTCCCTACATTGATGTTAACGAGAAACTTTATCACTGAGCCAGTAGGTGAGTGTAAAAAAGGAGGAGAAATTCTGTAGTACAGCTCTGGAGACTTCCCCAAAGTTGTGCCAGCCTGCCAAAAACAATTATCGGCGTGATTACTGTTAAGGGACAACAGCTCTCTCTCACTGAAGTAGCCAGTGACATGCTTCTAGTTTGGCTGCTGCTGCACAGACACCAACAGCTAGCTCCTAGGAGAAATGTTAGGTCTACTAGCACACTCATTTCAGAAAGCAAAAAGGCTTTCCTTTTCCTTTACTGGACATTTATATTTCTGCTGACAAAACCAAATATCCCTCTGCTACATCTAAATGCATGTGAGATCCTCACTTCCATGTTATCAGAGCATGTGCACAGGGTACAGAACTATGGGCTAGAAGATACAGAGAGAAACCTTGAAGGCATTATCTAGTGCTGTTTCCCACCAAAACCATTTTACATCCTCTGAGAAACCTCTCCTTCATTCTGCTCTACTAATTTTTTGTTACACAGCACTCAGTGGGGATCTCTCTCCTATTATTGGTGTCTTCCCAAATGCTGACCTGGCTTACCTATCTTTTTTCAGTCGTGTAAACAACCACAGAGACCATCAATGCTGATGTGACACCTTTTAAGGCAACTAAAAAAAAAAACATTAAATACCCAGGGGGAACCTTTTTTGTTCTGTTTCATTCAAGTCTCCCAGTTCATTTTGTTAAATCTTCAGATAGCTTGACAGACAGAAGTAAACCACAGTGGTATTGGACAATGGTTGAATTAATAGATTTGGCCATAAGCCACCCGTATGATCAATTGGCTAGACCAAAGACCCTCCCCCAGGAAGTCCAAAGTTAGATTCATAACTGACCTAAGTGAACACAACTGAATACCTCTCAGTAATAGCAGTAGTTTGCACCTAGGCTGAAAAGAAGGAGGTATCAAAAGGAACATAATTAGATTACTTCTGTACCTAAATCCTATCTTACAGGCTACTTTTCCATTCCATTTTTCCCCTGTACCTCCAGTTAAACTTTAACAATGATATCTCCATTCATTAAACACGAAAGGCCCAATGTACTAAAGTGGTGCACATTTCCCCAATGTCAGTAGGAGTCGAGGGTATTCAGCACTTGGCAAGACTGGGCCGTAATTCCAATGAAAAGGAGCCCAATGATTCTCAAGGTATAAAAACCAAAAGAATCTGACGCAAGCCTCAGGTTCTTGTTTCACAATGTGCCGAGAGGAAGGCTGAATTTGTTGCATTAAGAGTCTCTGCCTGTCCAGCTTGAACAATTGAGGGCTTTCTTTCAGGCTCAGTCAACTAATTAACAAAGAAGCGTGAGGGGAATTTTTGGACACAGAAAATCTTGTTACATCTCCAGGCCTGTGTGGCTTAACACAAGCATATAATGCAGCACAGCACAATGCAACATCCAAGTGCCTCTTTGAAACTTAAGTTTTAAAATGCATTCCTCCCCTCCATCAGTTACAGTAGCATTGCAAGAACTATTGTTGCTGGACAACATAAGAAACTTAAACTTGGTAATCATTAGAAATCTAGCTAGCTATCTCCTTCCCGCACGAGTGCTATTGATGTTCCAACCAAGTAGAGAGGGGAATAAAAACTAGGGCTGTGCGAAATGGCACTGTTCTGTTCCGACTTCAGTTTCGAGGTCTGGATGGAACAGTGTTTTGTATTGAATTTCATTTTGACGCTGTTTTGAAGCTTCACCCAACCATGGGGCTAGAGAAAGGAACTCAGCCCACTGGGCTGAGCCCCTAACCCCAGCCCCTGGTCCCATCTACCTCAGGGGGTGGGGGTGGAGGCAACCCAACTGGACTGACTCTCCACCCCAGTGCAATGGGGAGGCAGCCCAGCTGGGCTGACTTCCCACTCCCTGCCAGATCTTGTGACGGGGACGGGAAGTCAGCCCAGCTGGACTGAGTTCCCATCTCCAGTGCTATGGTCAAAACGTTTTGACTAGCCTCGTTTTGTTTCAAGGCTATTTCAATGCCCTTTGTTTCGCTTTGATTTTGCTATTTTGATATTGAAATGAGTCGAAACGGTGTTGAAATGAAACGGCCGGTGAAATTTTGCACAGCCCTAATAAAATCCAAGAAGTTTGCATCTTTCATCCAAGAAAAATTTGAAAAATTCTACTTACAGAATCACCCTATTTATGGAATGGACAGTTCACTATCAGCATATTTAATTAAAGAGGAAAGACTGGGTTAAGAAAGAGTGGCCAAATATCTGAGGCCATAGTACAACATTTATTTCATTTCAAAGAACGAAGTAAACGGAGCCCAGCACGTTTACTTCAGGAAAACAAAGTAAGTGGTTTTCAGTTTCTTTGCCAGAGACCATGACAGGGTTCTCAACTATAGACAAAAATAGCACATTTGTGGCTGATTGATGATTATTTCCCCTTAAACTGTAGGAAGAAAATGTTATAAAGAGAAAATCTCTTTCAAACTGTGCGATGCAGCACAATAATTTAAGATCAGCATTGGGGAGGTTTAAGAGAAAAATAATGATCAATCAGCCACAAATGTGTTGGGTCCTATTTATTTCATTCTTTGAAATGAAATAAATGTGGTACTATGGTGCCAGTAAAGAAGAATCAATGACAAGATGGGCCACCACTAAGAGATATTAATTATTCCAGCTGCCAACACGTTAAACTGAGCTTTGAGAGGTGCCATTAATTGCCAGTTTTTGCAAGACACAATGTGGCATAAAGGGGCTAAGAACCCACTAAGAATTGTCCTCTGGTGCTTCATAAAAGTATTTACAAGTTGTTTGCTAAAGGAAATAATGCCAGGAAATACTACTTAATTTTTGAGACTACACTACATTTATTGGCACAAATAATATAAATACAGAGTTACATACACAAATTAGGGCCTAAAATTCCAGTTAATGGATGGTGGAGATACCCACCATCACATCTATCTCTGCACTGAAGCGGTCATTTGCACAGGTCTCCTCATTGTACAATGTTTACCCAGTTTTCCCCCAGGTTTATCCTTGGGTTGTCTTGTTTTCCAAGGTGTCATCAACACCATCTATATTTAACATACAGAAAAATGTGCCAATTGACTACTTACAGACAGTTAATCTATTTTAGTACCTAGACTCCCCTTGTAAAAATATTGCTTCCTTGCAGTAATTAATTAGCAGTTCACTTCACACAAGTCTGTTCTTATTTTCCTAATAAATTACAAATTGCTCCAACTCACATGCCTCTATTTGATCTCCTTCGGTAACTCCATTAATTGGAAGGATATGACTGGTTTACTTTTAATAGAGCTCATTTTCTTCAGTGAAACCTATCAGCCCTTCCTATATTTTCTTCCCCGTGTTGCTGGTTCTCCCTCATGTTATCTGTCAGACAGCAGTCCTACATCCCTTTTCCTTTTAGTCTGAAGTAAAAAAAGCCATTAATTCCTATGGTAAACAATGGCAAAGTGAAGTGACAACTTGCACTGACCCACAAACCATGACTCACCACCACTTTCAGCTCAGTTTCTCATGCCCTCAAGAAACGTATTGTTTTCTGCTGCTCTCTCTCTATAGCTAATTCATTCTTTGCAGTTCACTTAACAAGTAAAAAAAAGGAAATGTTGGGGCTACACGCTGCATCTGTGTTAATTGCAAATTTTGTTGGTCAAATTTCTAACTATACTGTAGGCAGAATCAATATTCCTAAGTAATATCAACTAAATGATTTTCAGATCTCCATTTACTTGCTGCTTCATCCCACATAAAAACATTTTGCTCTGCTGCAATCATGCAGCTTCCTGAAACGTATCCAGTGTCCAGCCTCTGTTTTTTCCCTGAAGACTATATGGCTCCCAACATGCACCTCAAATCAGCGGGGCCCAATTTTCAGAAGTGCCGAGACATAACTGCACAGTTTAGCTGTGGGACGACAGAACGGGAGGTACTGAGTTCCTGGGTTTTAATTTCAGACTCTTCTTTGAATAAGCTGTGGGTGTGGACACTGGAACCCTTGGGGCTCATTCAAAAGGGTAGCTGCTGCTACGATCTAATTATGTGCGGACAAGCTGAGGAGGATTTAAATGCAGCAAAGTCAGCTCCAACTTTAATTCTGGATGAAGGAGTGTTAAAGTTGGAGCTGACTGCTGAGTTTGAATCCTTCTCCCTTTCTTAACATAAAATTTTGAATACAGCTGCGGCTGCCGTCTTGAAACATTCCTCTTTTGAAAGGGCTCCAAGCTTTCACGTGCCCACACTCTGTGGCTAGGTGCAGATGTTTAAGAGCCCAAGGCCGAAACAATCCAAACTACACGGTTTTCTGTAACCGGCATAGTTTAGATATGTAGCAAACAGAGCATACAAATCGCCCTTTGGTTAAGGGGGCAAATTGTAGCCTGGGTTCCATCATTTTTAAACCAGCTTATGCATGCTGAACTTCTGTTCTGCTACAGGTATACACGGACTTTTATGTGCCAAACTTTTGTTCTGTTATAGGTACAGACCAGTTTTGAGTGCTGAACTTCTGCTGTGTTACAGCTATAGACCCATTTCTGATCACTTTAACTGGTATAAGTGTAATGTCTGTACCTAGCCTCAATGACTTTAGGCAAGTCGCAACCTCCCTTTCAATATATCCTTTTAAGAGATTATTACACCATGTATATGCCTTTACAAGGCACTTTTGAAAGTGCTGGATGTCAAGTTTATTTATTTATTTAGGTTCTCTGTCAGCCTGAGACAAGTTGCATTTCAAAACCTTGACTCCAGCAGGCTCCCAAATACAATGTATTGATCTGAAATAGATCGCTTGTTTAATTACATTCCTCTCCTGTAAGTCATACTAAATTTAACAGACTACAGTCGAAAACAGTTCAGCTTGGTGCATGTATTGATAAACATGCCTAGATTCCTATATTATGGACTCATCTACCTAGCCCCCCTGGCAATATTAACCACTAACATTAAAGGTCATTGTCTTAAGGCACATGCATACAACATCCATGTGGAAATCTGGTTCTTCCTAACCCCTTACTAATATCACAACTATATTATACTGCAGTTTGACAGAGTGTGAAGCCAAGAAGATCTCTATTGGACAGCCCCAAATGTGAACAGCAGATGGATTATGAAGGAGGTAATACCTTTTTAGTCTTGCATCTTGGTAAACAGCAATAGAAGGTAAAAAACTGTAAACATAGCTTGATAAGGGGATTTGGCAGGAACTTAACAGTTAGCAAGAAGGCAGCAAGGGCTCCAAAATGAAGCGTGCATGACATCTTAGATGGAAACTCTACTATAAATTGCATTGCTTCTTAACCACCCAGTGCCTTAAAAGTTATTATGTATTTCTCCCAAATGTTAACCCCTTGCATTTTTTGGCTTTATAATTAATGCCTACTTTGGTGAAGCATCTTGGGACAGAATCTTTTGCCAAGTCCTTATAAAAAAAAAAGATAATCTTACTCATGACACAGTTCTCATTCACGTAGAACTTATGCTTGTTGTTTTGGACACTGCCGAACAAACTTCAAATGCAAAGCAAGCTTTTCTCTATCGTCTTCAAAATCTGAAAGCGATTTTCTTATGCATATGATGAGGCTGTTTCCTGACAGGTCATTTTCCATGTTTATCAGTCTGTACCCACCCTCATATTGTTTTACTAGAAACATACTGAAGTGATAGATCCCAGTTCCTCGGATTTTTGTTCGTTTCAATAGCTACGTGATGTTTGCCTTGTTACATTAGACAGTTGTTTGTAGACTGAGAAGCAGCAGGAGGTATAGGATAAATAAATTAAGTAGACTGTGAACTGCTGAAGTTTATTTTATACAGTCTAAGTGGGTACAACGTTACCTTCAGGAAACTGGAAAGGCATCTCTATAGTACTAGCACGTGCTGTTCTGCCATAATGTCTTATTGAGCTTGGGACTAGAAAGCTCTGCTCACGACAAACTAGAAAGAATATTATCAAGGCAATACTTATAGTAACAGTGTAGCAGAGTCTAAATCCTGATGCTAGAACAGACATTATAAAGGAAACATTTACTTCATTGTACTGATGTTTGTACAATGCAACGCCCTCCCCCCCCAAATGTTTTGCACTATTTTATCTCAACAAGGTAAATGACCCATTCTAAGGTTCAGCATGCTGTAGGCGATCTGAACAAAGGGTCACTTCCTTTACCATTGGTAAACCTTCATTTCCAGTCTTGGGTACATTTCTTTAGTCCCTTCCATGCTTTCAAGAACAAATACCGGATTCACTCCTGCTGGTTCAAAAGTCAGCAGCAAAACTGATTGACGTCAAATGTTGGCTGGAAAGATGTGTAGCTTCTTTAGTTGAGAAGACTGCTTTCACAGACGAACCATGCTTCCTGGAAATGTACAAGGGTCAGTTTCCTGTGAATCTTACTGTACTGAATTACAAAAGGCCTCCTGCCTTCAGAACTGTGATCAATGAAAGACATAGGCTGGTTAAAGCCCCTACTTCGGCTACTTCCCCCTTTTATTATTCTGTACGCATCAACTACAAAGCTTTTTCCGTACAACAGTTTTGCTGTATATCTGTATGTACTATGAAGGTAATTTATGTCAAAAGATGCTTTCAATAGAAAAACAGGGAGATTTACAACAAAGGAATTCTTTGAAGCCAGAGAGCAGTGCCTAAAACTGATGAACTTTGATGTCTTTAAGCTTTTCTCCATCACACACAAATTCCTACATCAGCTTTGCTGTTCCAACGGAAGAAAAAAAACAACCCATTCTTTGCCTCTTTTACCCTGGACCTCTACCCCATTGGCAGGCCAGGACTGTGTCGTCTTTGGGGCACCACTTGCATTCTGAGCACAGAAAGTTACTACAGAGCACACTAGCAAAAACCAAGAACTGGTGCAGAGAAGGGCAAATAAATGCAAGTGGGACCGCATCAGAAAATTGCTCAGATATTATATACTACAATTTAAAATAAATTATAATGTAGTACCACAGACAATCTGTAATGCTATCAGACATGAGAGACTACTGAACTCCTTTCAGTGCTGTGTTCTCCAAGACAGCCTGAACAGTGTTGTCACATACTTTTCTGCACTGTGAAAGGTACAGGTTTCTAGCTTGTATAAAAAAATGTTTTTTGGCACTAGTCACGATACCCATCTCTTGGGATACATTGGGAAAAAATGAAGATTGATGCTGTCAATGACCTGTGGAGCCAAACTAGTTGATCCTATAGGTTTCTTTCACCCCAGGATAATACTTTATTCATGACACTCACAGCCTCTGACATCAGTCTTCTCATTCTGACATCAGGGTGGTAAAATGGTAATGAGCTCATTGCTGCATTAGTGTTTGATAAATAACATATTACTAATGGCACCATCACACTCTCACTGCAAAGAGAAGTATTACGGGGGGCAATATACTATCAATTCAACTCTACATGCATCTACATCTAACCAACCCCTCCCTCCCTCCCCCCATGTAATGCTAGCTTAATGTACATCAGTATAGATGCCCAAGCTGAAACTTTTTATTTTATTTTTTTTTAGGTATGTAAGGAAGAGATGGTTTGTTGGATAGTCTCTATATCTGCTTCTCATCTGCTCATGCTATCCAAAATAACCCATATTTGACAACAGTCCAGACATGTTGAAAAGCTTGCCTCTTTGATCAGGCATTTGGGGGACTGGAAGTGGTTCAGAGCTTGAAACTTGGAAAGAGGGAGATTGTTTTTCAGAGTTTCTCTTCCTGACAGGTTGTTTTATGTGGGAAGAGTTTCCAACTGTATGTTTTTATTGCTAAGGCCAGGAGGAGAGGACTGTTGTTCTTCTGCAATGATGACAAGCTGCAATGACTAGCTTTCACTAAAAAGCAAAAGTACATACATAGTTTCCCAACATGCTGGATTTTAAGAGAAAGCTTCTTCAGCATTCACCCAGGGTGATAATCTGAAGTCATTTATTATGTATAGCCCAGCTTCACAAAGGTCAGGAAAAAGCTAATTCACTATATGCTCATGGCAGACTAATAAAAAAAAATAAAGAGAAAAGCAGCTTAATGCAAATCAGAGGACAGATAATTAGTTACTGACATGAAGACAAACATAGCTCTACAAGTAACTGATTCATTTGAATTCTTATTCAAACCCTGCAGTTTATGCTGGAATGCCAGCTTGCCACATAATCAACCCTTTACTACAACAAGATTTTAAATATGCACCATCAGCAAAATTATCTGCTCTTTTAAACACTTCACTGCATAGGCAAATAACTGCATAAATACCCGAGGCACATCAACAGCAGTTAATTCACTGCTTGACTCTCCTCATTTTGTGGTGACTAATTCCAACTACACTTCCATTTTACAGCAACTGTGGATTTTGATATAATCTCTTTTAGCTAAATCTCTTTGCATTTCAACCATAAAGTGGTTCGAATCTGAACCAATATGCAATGGCTTTTAACTAGGATTTATCAACATGAATTTGCAATCAGAACATAATCCTCACGAGGCAATATAAAAAAAGATAATACAGCACTACAATTATACCCCTCCCTTCAGAAGCCTAGACCCTGATCTCTGTTACACTAGTGAGAGACAAAAGTATGCTCAAAAAAAGTGTCATCTTCAATTTACCCCAGTATTAACAAGATGCAAGTCTGTCCAACCCCTTCTTCAATTAGTTGGTTAATTCATTTAAACCATCTGTATTAAGAATGCATGCTACTGAAGAGCCTGAGCCAAAGACCAATGGCTTTCCATTGACTTTAATAACAACAGGAGTTGAAGAGGAATAGCTTTAGGGCAAGTCCTTAAAGAAGAACGCTATATGCATAGGATTACACGCTAGCCCCAGTGCTGTTGCTGATGGGGTTGGTGACAGGACTGGTGATGTCAACAGAAGCAGAACTGAGGAAAGGAACAGCCTATATAAAAGAGCCTTAAATACTGGTATCTTGTATGTTATCTAGCAACTACATGGAAACCACTGTACTAGTTCAACCATGTAGTGAAGTTACATGGGTGACATACATTAGGTTTCTCTCCACACCAAATTATTGCCATCCGAAACATTTCTGGATCCATTAGGACATTAGCATTTATGTTGTTTAACTGGGGTGTTCTCTTAAGGACACAGCAAAAGGAGCATGAAGAAACAGATGTGGCTGTTTAGGAGGGACTGCATCCGCTACACAAAAGAAGGTGTCAACAGAAGTCCCATGATCGGCTCCAGGCAAGTGCTCTGCAGCCATGCCCTCATGAAAGGGCATGGCTGCAGAGCACTTTAAAAGTGTTTGACTGTGCGACAAAATTAACTCTCATTACATGAGGGTTCAGATGAAGGTGCACCAAAGCAGAGCAGTTTCATTAACTTCTGCCAATCCCTGGCTGGTCTCATGCAGCCCAGCCCTGCCCCCATTGTTGCCTTCAAGATGGGAGGGGGAGAAGGAAGGGGAGGGAGCTCGGTCTGAGGTTTCCCTCGCCTGCACGGGAGGGTGAGGTGGGTGGATTGAAGCCTCCCTCCTCCCCCCGTACTCCCTGAGGTGGTGGGGGGGGGGGGGACTCCAATCCATTTGCCCCACCCTCCAGTGCAGTCTGTGCAATCCCCAGCTTGAGCTCCCTACACTCCCTTCTCCCCCACTCCCATCCTGAAGACAGCACTGGAGCTGGGGGGGGGGGGGGGGAAGGTGTGGACTAGGGAAGAGAGGCTGCAGACACAGCTGGCTCCAACATGAAGCTCAATCCCCACCCCCCCCAACCCATGGGATCGTGGGGGTGAGGCACTGTAACTCATGGCACTTCCTGTGAAGCACCATGGGTTACAGTGGGGAGTTGCATGTCTGTCAGCGCCCAGTGGCAGCTTGTTGAACAACCAAGTATCAGCAGGACGCTCAGACCATATGCATGTCCTGGCTGCCCTGATCCACCCTGCGTCTCTCCTGGACATCTCCCCGGTGCAGGAGTCTGATTTGTTGCCCATATAAACAGATAGGCAGGCCTTGACCTTGAGGCTATTTCTCTCGTTCTGCTTATGTACCTAACCTCAAGGCTCCAGTGGTGCCATACATTTCACTTGCAGTAACCTTGCTCAGTTGACGTTTGGAGTAGGGCTTCTCTCTAGCAACTCTCCAGCTGTCTGCCAGACTGAAGTGCTGATTCCATGCATGACTTACCAGACAGATGTGCCTACATTTCAGCTCTCCCCCTGCATGTTACTATATTAGCAGGAAGGGGTGGAAATAGGCATTCTCCCTTACCTTAATAAAAACAACAATGAAACAACCTTGTGTCCATAAAATGTAAGTGAATGCCTTGGGCTTAGTTATTAAAACGGTGACGGAATTTGATGTAGCCTCTGAGGCTTTGCATTAAGGTCCCTAGTGCTAGTAGGAAATTAGTAGCAAAGTGATGTGTTTGGGGAGCTAGCAAGTTCAGAGACAAATCTGCCATTGTTCTGATTGTTTGGATTTGGGGCCCCAGCTCTGAGGTATCTCTAGATCTACCATACTGGTTTTGCTTCAGAAGACTGACGCAGCCACATTTTCATATAAGCATATATTCTCATGACCAAACTGCCTGGAATGAACAAGAACTACTTGAAATCAACTAAACAACACCAGAAAACTTCCGCAAACTCCAAGACACTTGTATTCCTGCAGATGCCACCCAGCAATTTGCTCTGTAAAATGCCAGCTAGATCACGAAAAGTGAGTAGGCTTGATAAATGAGTTGTATTATGCTAGGCTGCCGTCTTGAACAGATGTATTTACATGTTTCACGAACTAATGTTAGGAGATAGTACACGTTACTGCCAAACGTAACATGAAATGTTACCAAACAAATGAAAGGATATTGCTTAAAAGTCTTCTGGTAAACTCCCATCACGCCAATGAAATGATTAGCCTGACATGTATAACAATTTCCCCCTCCAACCCTGACTTGTCCAATATTACTTAGGGTCATAGTCATTGCTGTTAACAGACTCCTTCCTGAAGCACAATGATGTAAAATACATTTACACGCTCTACAAAAACTTTATATTACTTAAGAGATTTTAAACTACTATGGAAATACAAATCCAATCCTGGCCATGCTCTCTAAAACTTTTCTCTGTCCAGGTTAGCCTCGCTTTGGCCTTGACTACATTTAACTAGACCCAGCTGCTCTTCATCCATGAGATAATTTTCTGTAAGCTTTCTGAAATTTCAGTAGTGGCTATTATATAGTTGGGTATCACTGCCTGCTTGCTGGTGGCTAAACACCTGGTACTTCATGATTTTCTCAGTGGCCTCCTATAGATTTTGCACATAAGTGGGGATAGAATGGCATCTCTACGGGATATCCCTGCCCCACACAAGAAGTCATTACCTATTGTCACTCAAACTGCTAGGTCGGGGAGGAAGGGGATAATAAGAACCATGCTGGGCCATCAATACCTGCCATTATCAGGTAGTCAGGCTGGTAGCCAGTTTACCATGTCAGAGGCTTCAAAGAGGTAGGATTTCTTACTCGTGCCCCTGGCTACAAGGAGGTTGAACCGTGGCCATGAAGTACGCAGGATGCTGGTTGATGTTGAATGTTACAGTCATCCGGTCACTTGTGCTCTCAAGGGTACACAGTAATACAAGCTAGTGTGAACAATGACAGCCAGCATTTTTGGCAGCACCTTTTGGACAGCAACCATACTACTACAATTCACATCAAAAGAGCAGGAGGAAGAGATCATTGCTTGGCTGCATGTCAAACTTGGTAAATTTTGCAGACAAACCTTTTAGGTACTACTCACATAGAAAAAAAAAGAAAGAAAAACAAAATGTCTCTTCAGACTTCTAAGAGTACAACAGTATTTTTATTCGCATTATAGGGGACAGAGGGAGTTTGTGGGAGGCTGTTTTAGCAAAAAACCTGTAACTGTTTATTCCACCATCAGATTATATTACTCCCATTTCTTAGGATCAAACAATCAAAAGAGAACAACTGTCCATGAATTTTCAAATTGAAAGAGAATAGCTGGTTTTAATAGATCAGCGATGCTTTTGCAATAACTTCCTGAAAACATAGGCACACTTGGCACAAATGCATATAAAAGAAAATTTAAGGTCCAATGTTTGATCGCTCACTCAAGGAGATTGAATTGAACTACAAAAGAGCTACAGTTCACGCTGCACTCAGTTACTCAAGAAGTAGAACTGCCAACTTGTGATTATCCAATACTACATTCTTTATGAAGTCACATTAAAGTAGTAGTTGATCACCTATAAACCAAGAAAATATGTACTACAGAAATTTGTGCGTAACTGGATAATTGAGTAGTTTCAAAATATTAGAGCCCTTGCCAACATCTCAGGCACAGAAATAGAAGCAAAATAAATTGGTCAAGCTCTAATTATATACTTCACTACATTCAAATGGGGGTGGGGGGGAGGAAATCAATTATCTTACCTCTTCCAGGGCCCATAATGAATCAACCACTGGCTTGATCTTCTTCTCATTGTACAGCGTTATGAGTTTGTCCATTATACCTTTAATTAGGCCACCTCGGTTCTGCTTGAAAAGTAGATTCAACAGGGAAAATCCAGCAATGACTTTGTTCTCTTCATAGAGCTTGATAGGGTTCACTTTCTCAACCTGCCACCACTGAAAAGGAACAAATGACTTCAAGGTTAGAACAAACTAGTACATGCACGCAGACACCAACAATGCATCCGTACATACAAACACCCTGAGTGACCAATGTGAGAATAAGGACATATGAATCATTCAGTTCAGTGTAAAAGGCAATGGGGTTTTACCAGCTGTCAACTTCTTCACGGTAACGACCTGTGTGCATACGTCTTCCCTCACAGTAGGCAAAAGCTAAACAATAGTGACTTGTCCCTCATTCACCGAGGGCTAAGCTATTACAGGTTTGCCTCCTTGGGGAGCAGTGTGCACATGGGCTGTTATCACAGAGGAAGTGATGTGTGGAAAAGCCCTGGCTCGTATCCCATGAGTCCAAACCCAACATTTCCCACGAGACAAAGAATTAACATATCACAAAAGTTCTTTTAACATGCGACAAAGCACCCGATAGAAAGCCAGTTACTTCAAGGATTCTCATAAGGACTGTAAGGAAACCAGAGATGGAAACTCAAAATCCACTTCCAAAAATCTTCCAGAGCTGCCATGAGAACATTCATATGAAAGCTGTGTCTGACTACCCAGTTATCTGATTTGGAAGTCAAGCAGAAATTTTTTGTTAGGAAAATTTAGACAACTGATAAAATGGATAGGTTGGGATGCAAAACTAGTCCAGGATTCCTGAACTCCATTCCTGGCTCTGCTAGTTTACTTATGTGATCCTAAGTAGACTTGGACTATTTTTTTAGCTCTGCAAACAGCTATTAATTCTTTAACCCACAGCTCCTAAAAATATCAGATAACTTTGCTGCTGCCATTGGCTTACTCTAGTTCCTGCTGAAGTTTCCTATATTATTGCTTGTGATTTCTGAGCAAGCCTCTCATTATGTCTAATGAAATTATTCTCTTTCTTTTGGCTCAAGGGCAGCCTTATGAGCAAGACTCCCACATACTGTTTTATTCTAGTGAGCAAAATTGTAATTAAAAATTCTTACAATTTTTAATAATAAACTATAGAATGCAAAATTAAGTAAGTGTAAAAAAGGCATTTACATTTTTATGAATGGCTCAGTGCATCACTTACATTTTTTAATTATTTCCCTTGATTGCCTTTTCAGCCTCTAAAAGCACCATTATTCTGTCCAGTATCCATTACAAAGAAGGTACTGAACCATACTGATTTAAGGCTTTTTAACATCATTCTGGACACATTGCCAATTTCTGTTTGAGCCTAAATAAGGTTTAAAAAAAAGTCAGAAGTGAACCCAGGGAATTTAGTTTCAGACCACAGTAATACAGTTTTACTCTTCTCCCTCAGTAGTTTGCATAAAATCGTGCAATAGTTTTCTGTTGGTTTCTTTTGGACTCCCTTAGTTTCAAATACAGGAACCAGCAAACCAACGACACTGTTGCTTTCTGCCAAGCCCCATGTTATGTGCTGGAGAAGACCAGTGCAAGATCAGACTGGTATTTCCACCAGGGCATAGCTGCACTGCCTGATAAAAACAGGGGTGGCCAAACTTACAACACGAGTGCCATAAGTGGCATGGGCAGCCTGTGTGTGGCACATGGCAGAACAGGGATGGGACAAGCAGCACAGGCAGAAAGCAGAGCAGGCAGGTGGCACAGAGCAAGGAGAAGAAAGCAGAGCAGTGTAACAGGGAAGAGGATCGGAGGCCTAATTTATGGCATGCAAGCTAGAAAGGTCAGCTCCCACTGCTTTAAACCATGTAGTATCCAAACCCTCGAGTTACCTACATCCACAAGATTGAGTGGTCCCTAGTAACATTTGCATTTTTTGAACCCAAAGCAAGGTAATGGCATGGAAATCATGGAAACAAAGCACACTAGATTTGATGGTTTTTGGTTTCCCACAAGTTTGGCCCCCATTATTTGTCAAAAGAAAGAGACTTGGGGGTCATCATTGACCACAAGATGAACATGAGCCTGCAATGCGATGCTGCGGCTAGTAAAGCAACCAAAATGCTGACTTGCATCCATAGATGCTTCTCAAGCAAATCCCGGGACATCATTCTCCCCTTGTACTTGGCCTTGGTGAGGCTGCAGCTGGAGTACTGCGTCCAGTTTTGGGCTCCACAATTCAAAAAGGATGTGGAGAAGCTTGAGAGAGTCCAGAGAAGAGCCACGCGCATGATCAGAGGTCAGGGAAGCAGACCCTATGATGATAGACTGAGAGCTATGGGGCTCTTTAGCCTGGAAAAGCGCAGGCTCAGGGGTGATCTGGTGGCCACCTACAAGTTTATCAGGGGTGACCACCAGTATCTGGGGGAACGTTTGTTCACCAGAGCGCCCCAAGGGATGACGACTAGGTCGAATGGTCATAAACTACTACAAGATCGTTTTAGGCTGGACATAAGGAAGAATTTCTTTACTGTCCGAGCCCCCAAGGTCTGGAACAGCCTGCCACCGGAGGTGATTCAAGCGCCTACATTGAACACCTACAAGAGCAAACTGGATGCTCATCTTGCTGGGATCCTATGACCCCAGCTGACTTCCTGCCCTTTGGGCAGGGGGCTGGACTCAGTGATCTTCCGAGGTCCCTTCTAGCCCTAATGTCTATGAAATCTATGAAAAGAAAATGTCAGTGTCAAAAATCTCTTTTTCTATGTAAATCGCACATGGAGGAAGGAAAACTTAGGCTTTAATTTTCATTGGGATTTCTGCTAAATCTTTTAATTCAGATTGTTGTTTCAGCTCAAAAACTGCCTCCAGTTGCAAGGGTCTTCATACAATACACAAGACAAAAGCAAAACTGGGAGGCTATCTGAGGGTGTCGCTTTAGGGGCTTTTATTTGTCTTGATTTTAGCTGCATAGGCACTTTGAAGTTATTTTTTCTAAGGAAAACAGTGTTGCTTTAAGGTGCTAATGAGCTCTTAGCAGATAGATTGTATGGTGAGTCTTTAATCAGTACCTTTGCTCTTTGTTTCTCTCCCAGAAAGAGCCACTTTTACAGCTGGTTGAACTATTCCGTGCAAAAAAATTATTTGACAGATATAATTTGGCCTTTTTCTTGTCTGCAAATTGTCTGAACCGATTTGCTCATTGTTTTTAACAGGCTGAGGAATAATTTCAGCTTTTACTATGTTCATAACATCAATGAAAAATGTAATGCGGCACCATTTCCTGGATGTCCCTTATAGCATACCTTTCTAGAGGGAATCTTAAACGTGAAGGTAACTGGACTTCAGCTGAGATCCGAGAGTCAAGCATGTCACTGAATTGACTATGTTATATTGACAGTATTTACAGAGAAAGAAAGAACCTCTGGGGTGGCAAGCATCTCCTGGGTTTGACATGCACATTACTGAGTAAATAAAGTGTTCTTTTACAATTTTACTTTAGTCTTATGTTTCTTTACAGAAATTACTGGCAACCTAAACAGGTATACCAAACAGGTTCCTGTCTAGCTATCTAATCAAAAGAAAAGAAAACATATCACACCACCTTAGCCTGTTCACGCCACTCTTCATTTGATCCAATGTGTGATGCAATACATTGGAGACGATAAATAATTTAGTGGGGATGGCAGAGATGAAATAGATGCAACAAATGGGTTTCAAGAACGGGGGTATCTGAAGTACAGTGATTCAACACCACAGCGGGTCTCTACTTACTGATTTTGCAAAGCTGAAGAAGCTTTTTGTTTCCCCGGTCACCATGTTAGATGAACCTGCAACAGAAGAGCACATACATGTGGACACCTCTCAATATATGCCAAAAAAAAAAAAAAATGGCCATTTAACAGTCATGTTTATCCTTAGACTGGGGGCGGGGAAGGGGGAGGAAGAAGAAATAAGAGCTAAGGAGATTTATTTCCAGTTGTTGAAAGGTTCAATGCATGCATGTCCTTTTATCATGGGAACAGTTAAGAAGCCCAGGCGATGGAAGCCTACATGTTTCTGAAGCAAAAGAAAGGTTCACTCTCATCAGATGACAGATAAGCTTTCATTTGTTTTTGTGATCTCAGAAATGATCCATTCAGGTTTTTCAGAAACAGGCAGGCTACATACTACTAGGCATTTTGTTAACAAGTCTCTTAAATAATTCTCTCCTTTTTCTCCCCTCATTAAAATTCTCTCTGCTCCTATCTTTGAGCTGCTTTAATCATTACAGATGACATCCTCTCTTCTCTCCGGGTATATCTACACTGTAATAGGAAGTGCCACTGCAGCCTGAAAAAGCTACCTAGCTATCTACCAGGGGGAAGGCAACAGTGAAGACATGGTGGCATGCACTTCAGCCTAGGCTAACAGATGAAATATGTAATCTAGGAAAGTGTGTACAGCATATCTGGAAGCCTGTTCTGCCACGTTGTCATTGCTGTTGCCACCTGTGTGACAGCAACTATGGGCATATGACTACTTACGTGTTGCACTGAAGTGTAGACACACACAGTCTGCAGAGCCCAAATCTCTTTAGCTTTTCTCCCACAGAAGTGAGGATGCTATACATTTTGCTATCATTAAATGACATGGTAAGCAGGCAGGTTTGCAGCAGAGATTTTTATTAATAACTATGTAATGTAACCAGTGGTGCATGCTGGGGCTCTAGAGTTTGACAGTGAGATTTAGCTTGCATTCCCGATTACCCCGGTGTCACACCAAAACTAGGTCCCTTCTGAGACTTGGCCTCCCTTCTCAATGTCATTCAAACTACAGTGACCTCCACCAAATGGCTTTTCTGCAGCTGAAAGAATTTGCTTCAAGCTCGTTTCTTCCCTGTGGCCAAATGAGCAAAACTAATCAGAGCTATCGAACGGAAGTTTCACTTTTGGATACACTGGAGAGGAGGGGGGAAATTACTATTATTTCTCCTAATAATCCTGCCTATGAAGAATTCACCTCCACAGAACTCTTTTGGAGGAAATAATGGAACTGAAAAACTGTAACGTGACAGCCACATCCACTCTTCATATTTCCTAGGAAGATTTGGTAGCCTAGATGTTTTTAAATGGTGTTTTCATGCTTCCTGAGACAGATGGCAAAATCTGTATATTTGGATCCTATCTCTAGCCTTTTTATGATGGTCACTCACCATATAAAATGTAAGTCCCCAGTGGTTTGAGGAGGCTGAGGCCTTTTCCAGTATTTTCTCCACACAGACAATCCAGAACAATATCAACTCCTTCTGGTGAGATTCTAAAGACACAGGACAACAAATGTTGTATTTCAGCAGGACTCAAAGCATTGTCTCAACTTGCACTGTCTACATAGCAGCAAATGGTGCTTAGGCAGGTTAGGGAGGAATCTAAGGCTAGGATTTTCAAGAGGGATTGACAATTTTGAGAGCTTCATCTATAAGTATCCCAACCCAAGACATTTTTAATTGGGCCTTATTTTCAGAGAGAGTTGAGCATTCAGAGTCTGAAAATCAGGCATCTCCGCTTGTACAACAAAAATGCTGCTGCACTGAAAAGAATCGTGTCATTTTTGACTAACCTGACCAAAGGTATTGATCCTGCCATACTCAGTCATGCTGTGGTAACTAGTAGCTTACCAAACAATTAAACCTGTTGAAATTCATAGAGCTACTTGCACAGAAATGTATAAGGCAAAGCAAGTCAAGATATCAGAATTTGGCTCCAAAACTAGCACATCACAATAAGGTGACATAAGTAATAAGATGAAAAGTATTCAGTAAACGTCCTAAGTACACTTTTTTCTATGTTATATTATAATAATAGCCGTTTCCTCTTATGTTAGCAGTTCTGTGCAGGAAGATTTAGTGATTTCTAAACGATTTTTTTTGAAGATTATTGAAAATAACTAAAAAAAAAAAAAAGTCATGGCAGATATGGAAAAAGAAGGAAGCAGATGTGTGAAATAGGAGTAAAAAGCAATAAAAATTCTATTTATTTCCTGACAAAAGTGAAGTATAAATAGGGCTACTGAGGAATGCCCAGCATTAGTTATTACAGCACGCTACGGGGAAAAAAAAAAGTTTGGCTTAATTGAGATCTGACTGGTACAATATGTCTATTTTAGCACCCGGTAACATTTCTGCCTAAGCAATGATGTGGTAGCCAGACCAGTTAAAGGAAAGTTGCAGAATGTAAAAAGGTGAAGTGACGTGCTGTTAACCTCTAGCTGAGACTATACAGGTGGTTGGGAGAGATAAAATCATTATTTATTGTTATTGCAATTTTACCGGCAGGATGACAATTTTAAAATAAAGAGGACATGAAGCTTAATCAAGAGAGCTTGCAGGCCTCCCCAACTTGCATAGCAATGGATCATGGAGATTTTATTTATTTGGACAACTGATTGTAACAACGGCATCGGAGTAATGTATATACTTTATCAGCCATGCAGCAAAAGTGCTGTGCGACTGGTTGGTCACGCAGAGTGTCTTTATATGTGCTTCGGGGTAGGGATGAGGGGCGCTTTAATTCAAGCAGCTCTCAGGAGGTGATCTAATTAAAGCACCCACAGTGCCTTAGGTACTCAGCATCCCCGCACTTCAAAATGGCAGTGGGGGCACTTAAACTAAAGCTCATTCAACGAGCTTTAGTTAAAAGTGCCCCACCACCATTTTGAAGCATGGGTATGCTGAACACACGTGATGTCAAAGCTGCTGGAGCATGTTGGTAAGATTATATTGAGTCTGCTCTGACCCATTCCAGTTAGAATGCATTGGAGCAGGTGTCGGGCACGTGTATAGGTGCACAGAGGGACTAAACCTCTACAAATTATAGAAGTCAACAGCCTTAATTCTCTACTTGCACCACTGCAGATCAGGAGTGATTCTGCTGAGGTCAACAACATTATACCAGTGCTAGAGATGAATCTACCCCAAAAAAGATACTACTTCAGTATCTGTAGTACTGGCCCTATTCACAATAAAATTCATCATTGCTTACATCATTAGTAGCGGCATTAGGCATGCATTTCTTCAGAGAAAGATGTAATTCTACATAATGCACTTCAATTTATCCCCCATGCAAATTCTGAGGAGAGGACTGGATCTGTAGCTCCCACATCCTAAATAAGTATTTTTGCCTCTTGATAATGGCAAGGAGGCCCTTACTCTGGCAGGTGTGTTCTGATAATCTTAATAGATATGTAGACACCAGTAATATAAATCTTTGTTCCAGGTAGTACCTTCAACTTGGGCCAAACTGTACCCTACTGATGTATGGAAAAAAGGATTCTTCCATGTGTGGGTTTCTTCTGTGGCCAGAGACATTGCTGTCTCAAAGGTGCTGTTTGTTCTGTTTCGGATCCTGCAGAAATTCCTCCATGGATTAGCTGGGTATCCATTTGTGGGCTGGCATATTCCTCCTTTTTATGCCCAAACACTGGGAAGTCCATGCAGGGAGCAATACAATAAGGGTGGTTGGAGTTGCCCACCCTGGGAGCCACATCTGATCCTCCTCAGAAGTTCAAGAGCTGGAGAGCAGGGGGGTGGGGGATGCCGAGGACCCAGACTGGAGGTGACCACCCCCGACCTGCTCTGCCACTGCAGCATCAAGCTGCTCCAGCTTTCCCCATAGGGAGTGCACCCCGGGGTAAGTGGCACAGGTGGAGCCCCCGCCCCGGCAGCCTGGTGCCTGAGCTGGCAGTCCCGGGAAAAGTGCTGGTGAGCCACATGCGGCTTGCGAGCTGTGGTTTGGCCACCACAGCAATACAGCTTTGCCTTGTTGTGCAACTTCAAAGGCAGCAGAGAGGCCTTCATGCTCCCAGATGTACTGTGCTCAGTAGTGTTTGAGGGAACATAAACATCGTGCGGGTGGACATTGGATCATTTGGGCTCCAACATTTTGAGGGCATTCCAAAGGTAGGTTGGGAAGGTAATCGTTTGCTTGATTAGCAAGAGGGTAAGCCCAACTGTCCAAAACAGATTCAAAAACAAAAAGGGGAATAATTATGAATTTTGGGGCTCCTAATGCATTCTCACATACAGGACAAATCGAGTCCTTGGTGATTAAAACCACATGGAGAAATACTGTGGTCCCTCACTAGTATGTAGCAAGATCCATAGGGACAACAGCTTAAGAATTTTGAACTTTCCTACATTAACTTTAAATATCTGAGTTTTCAATTTGTCTTTAAAACATGGGCTTAACAGTTCTAGTGATTTGGTTAGTTTGAATATAACTCTACATTGTAACCTAGATAAAGGAACAGTGTTTTAACATTATACCCTTCCCTCCATGATGTCCTTACCCAACTAAACATGGTTTTTTAAACATGGCCCAATTTACTGAACAAGGAGGAGCAATTAGTGACAGAGAGGGGAGACAAGGCTGAGCTACTCAATGCGTTTTTTGCCTCGGTGTTCCTGAACAGGGCTCAAGGTAAGTCTCCTAGTGGGTTCTTAGATGGGCATCAGAGGGACACCAGCCCACCAACTGTCGACACTGACTTGGTGCAGAGTCACGTGGATGGACTGGATGTGTTCAAGTCAGCAGGCCCGGATGAGCAGCATCCGGGAGTACTGAAAGAATTGGACGGTGTCTTAGCAGAACCCTTGGCACGGCTGTTTAAAACACACATGGCACTTGGGTCACGTCCTGGAGGACTGGAAAAGGGCCAACGTGGTCCCTATTTTCAAGAAGGGGAGGAAGGAGGATCCAAGTAATTATAGGCTGGTCAGTCTCACCTCCATCCTTGGAAAGGTCTTTGAAAAGATCAAAAAGGATCATATTTGTGGGAGTCCAGTGGAAAAAATAATGCAGCAGGGAAACCAGCATGGATCTGTAGCAGGTAGATCATGCCTGACCAATCTGGTTTCATTTTATGACAGGGTCACAAAATGCTCAGATGCAGAAGTAGAAGTGAATGTTGTTTTCTTGGACTCTAGCAAGGTCTTAGATACGGTATCTCATCCCATTCTCATAAATAAATTAAGAAGTTGTGACAGAGGTTTACATGGTCTGGTGGGTGCCAAATTGGCTTAGTGGTCGTACCCAGAGAGTGGTAGTAGACGGGTCAGTATTGACCTGGAAGGATGTGAGTTGTGGGGTCCCGTAGGGTTCAGTCCTTGGACCTGTACTCTTCAATATCTTCATCAGTGACTTGGATGTGGGTGTGAAGTGTACTCTGTCCAAGTTACAGGATGATACTAAATTGTGGGGTGAAGTGCACACTCCGGAGGGTAGGGAACAATTGCAGGCAGACCTGGACAGGTGAGAAAAGTGGGCAGTACACAACAGTATGCAGTACAACAAGGACAAGTGTGAAGTGCGGCACCTAGGGTGCAAAAATATCCAGCACACTTACTGGCTGGGAAGTGACCCTCTCAGCAGCACAGAGGCAGAAAGAGATCTCGGAGTCATAGTGGACTCGAAGATGAACATGAGTTGTTTGTGTGATGAAATCATCAGCAAAGCTAACCGCACTTTATCATGCATCAGCAGATGCATGACAAATAGATCCAAGGAGGTGATACTGCATCCAGTTTTGGGTGCCGTACTTCAAGAATGATGTTGATAGACTCAACAGGGTCCAGAGGAGGGCCACTGGTTAGGGGCTTACAGGACAAATCCTATGAGGAGAGACAGAGACCTGGACCTCTTCAGCCTCTGCAAGAGAAGGCTGAGAGGTGATCTTGTGGCTGCCTACAAATTAATTGGGGGGGGGGGTCACAGCAAGGGATTGGAGATGCTCTGTTCACCAGGCAGCCTCTTGGGGTAACAAAGGACAATGGTCACAAACTGACTAGACAGCGGATTTAGGCTAGATATCAGAGAAAACTTATTCACGGTAAGAGTGGCCAAAATTTGGAATGGACTTCCAAGGGAGGTGGTGCTCTCCCCTACCTTGGGGGTCTTTAAGAGAAGGCTGGATAGGCATCTAGTTGGGGTTATCTGACCCCAGCACTCTTTCCTGCCTAGGCAGGGGGTCGGACTCGATGATCTGTTGAAGTCCCTTCTGACCCTAACATCTATGAATCAATCCACAGTGACTAACCTAGACATATTAACCAACAGAAATCAAGTTTCAGAGAGGACTATCCATTTGGTAGAAGAAATCACTGCAGTTAAACCTAACTTCTGACCTCATCCTCATCAAAAAGCAATTGATACTTGTTGGGTATCTTTCTCATGGACTTGAATGGTGCATACTTTTCATCCTGGTGTGATTATACTTTGCACAACAAGGGAAGATACTTTTGCTACTCTTTGTTCTTGATATGCTGCTTCAGCATTTGTCCAGGCAAAATAAGGGGCAGCAGGGGTGGAGGAGCAATAGTGGATCAAATTCTCCTCGGAAAGCCTGCATTTATTGGTCATTGTGTGGATATGACTCAAATTTGGACTTCAGATCTGTTAGGCACCTTCAAAGAGTCGACCTTAAACAGAAATCAATAGAGCCATCCATGTGAATCCAAGGCTAGGATTTGACCAGAATTAGTGCAGGAGGGGACTGAAAAAGTTACTATGATTTCAATAAAATAAATCTAGTTGAGAGCTTGGTATCTGGAGCTTAAGGAAACTGCTAATTTCTCTAAGATTCCTCAGTCGTGATTTTGAACTTCTCATCACAAATTATACCAGATCCTGATATTCTACTCCAAAACCAAGCAAATAACCCCATCACTCGTAAATTCTTGAATCATGCTCCTTAATTAAGCAATTATGCAAATCACTGGTGCAGTTGTTATTGGATAATTACTACCTTGAAACTATAAAAGGCATAAGGTGCAGTGAATGGAATCTAATCCCCAAGAGCTATGATTAGCTTGTGCTGACCATACCTTCCCTAAATATCTAACTGCAATTAGAAACAAGTCAAAGGAGAGGTAAAGCAGTATGGTCTATAATACACTTTTAATTTTCCTCAGAAAAAAAGCAGGACAGCACTCTCAGGTCCACAGGAAATAGTGTAGTCATAAACATTTAACTGGTTTCCTTAATAGCATAACACACAGGCACTGATTATTTGTATGGGCTAACAATTTTTTCTGCATACAGGCTGTGTGTAGAGCTTTCATTTTGAAAATGCATGATGACTAATTTGCCCTTTCAGAATGTAATCAAGACATTCAACAGTGACTTTATTGTACGTATCATTCACGTCATTGATACGGACACAAAATGTCTTTGAAGTAGAGCTACAGCACATTGGACTATTATATCTGGCCTAAATTTTTTGCTGTTCCCCCCACGCCACACAACAGAAAAAATACAGTTCCTGGAAACATCAAAGGTTTTTGAATTCTGCTTTGAAACTAACCCCCCCTGCAAAAAACCAAAAATAACTCCTCCGAATACTGGTATTTCTTGTGGCGTAAAAATGCTATTTTCTTAGGCTGACCTACCATACTTACCACCTGATAAACCATTCACCACTTTGCTGTTCTAGTTGTGGCAAACAATAAAAAGTTATAATGTGCAAGTATGACGTTATTTGCTTCAATGAAAACAGTTGTCAAATTGCTCCTGCACATGATTATCCACCTACCCTCTGGACCCATTATAGAGAAAAGCCTACTCGTAAGAAAAGTAAACCAAATATCCCAAACTGCTTCTGTGCATGATACTCCAAAGAGTAAAGCTTCATTCTTCCGTAACTGAGTCTCGCTATAGTAATTTCTTGGGTTTCCAGCCATCATCACCTACCAGAGCAGAGTGCAGCATTCCAAAACCATTATTCTCCTCTGGTGGCACCAAGGAGAAGTATCTCATGTCAAGGTTAGGCCTAGTTTCCTGTGTAATTAAGACAACTCTATTCAGGTAAGGGGTGGCAAGCTCCTAAGCTTGCTGCAGAAACTGGAAGGCTGACGGGTCAACAGCAGATACTGCCCAGAAGGGGTGGAAAGTCTCAGGTATCCGCAGGTTCCTCCTCCAACAGCTGCTAACAGAATGAAACGAGCCCCAGGCATCACTCCTGGGTTGAAGCAGCAGCAGGGATCTCTTTGCCAGGCAACTCCTCTCCTGTTATAGTGCATCTCCACATACAGCGACATTTTCTTGCAATTGAAAGACAAGGCTTTTCTTATGGGCCTGAATTGGTTGTCACTGAAATTAGATGGGGTGGGCAAAATATGGCCCATGGGTGGAGAGACTGTCTGGCCTGCGGTGGGTCCCTTGGTCCTGCCTGACCCAGATGCTGTCTGGTCCGTGGCATGTCCTGCCATCCCCTGGGCACACAGTGGGGCTGGGGCAGCTCTGCAGCTGGACTGCATCCCAGGTAGTGGCAGCTGGACTGCATCCCAGGTAGTGGCAGCTCCGTCTGGCTGCTGCTGGCCCAAGCCCTGTGGTGCTGGCAAGGACCTGTGCACTCAGCCCTGACCCCAGCCCACTCCAGACTCGGCCCAGCAGAGCGGACCAGCTGGAACCTGCAAGCACGGCCCTGACTCGGCCCACCCCGTGCCTGCTCCAAACCGCCCGCCCAGGCCGCAGCAGCGGCAGCAGCAGCGGTGGTGGCTGGGAAGAAGCTGCTGCTCAACACAGGGAAAAAGCAACCCCTCCCCTTTGCTGCCACACCCTTCTTGTTGCAGCTGCCTGGAGCCTGCATCCCGACTGCCCTGTGGCTCCTGTGCGCTGCCCCGCTGGATGGCCCAGAGGTAGCAGTGAAGAGGAATGGCAGGGCAGCCTGGGGGTGGGCTGCAGGCAGCTGCAGCAAGAAAGGCCCAGCAGTGGGGAAAGACAGTGCTGCTTCTGCCTGGCCACTGCCACTGCTCAGCATGGCCGGGCAGTCCGGAGCAGGCACGGATGGGCCAGGGTGGGGCCATGCATGTGGGCTCCAGCCAGTCTGGAGCTGGTCTGCTCCACTGGGCTGAGTCCAGAGCGGTCGTAGGGTGGGGGTCTGGGCAAGTGGTGGTGGCAGCCAGAAGGAGCCACCACTGCTGCCTGGGCTGCCTAGAAAGGTGGGGCAGGGGGGTGCCGACTGGTCTGTACCAACTCCCCAGAACTGCCTATGTGGCCCATGGGCCCAAATACTTGCCTGCCCCTGAATTAGATAGTCTGGCCATTGGCTTTATTGGGTGCTAATGGGCACTTGGGGAACAGTACCCCAGCACAAGAAAGTGCTGTCACCTCTGAGATGACTGACAGGTGTGGTTTAAGAACTCAACTGTTTAAGATGAAAGTGAGGGATAGCCTGTACCCAGCCGAAAATGCAGAAACCACTTGTGCCATCACTGTAGAATAATTCACCTGCTTTTTTTAGATGTGAGCTGAAGATCTTCAGCAGACAGACAATGATCAACACTCTTCCAACACCCGCCTGCCTGAAGTAGATGACCTTGTGAGGTTCCCTCCAGCCTTACTTTCCTATGAACCTATGAAACGCAGAAACAATTGGTGACAGACAGGGGGGACAAGACTGAACTCCTCAATGAGTTCTTTGCCTCAGTGTTCCTAAGTGAGGGGCACGACAAGTCTCTCACTGGGGTTGTAGAGAGGCAGCAGCAAGGCGCCAGACTTCCATGTGTAGACCCTGAGGTGGTGCAGAGTCACTTGGAAGAACTGGATGCCTTTAAGGCGGCAGGCCCGGATGAGCTCCATCTGAGGGTGCTGAAGGCACTGGCCGACGTCATTGCAGAACCACTGGTGGGAATATTTGAACGTTCGTGGCGCATGGACCAAGTCCCGGAGGACTGGAAAAGGGCCAACGTGGTCCCCATTTTCACAAAGGGGAGGAAGGAGGACCCGGGCAACTATAGGCCAGTCAGTCTCACCTCCATCCTTGGCAAAGTCTTTGAAAAAATTATCAAGGCTCACATTTGTGAGAGCCCGGCAGGACAAATTATGCTGAGGGGAAATCAGCACAGGTTCGTGGCAGGCAGATCGTGCCTGACCAATCTAGTTTCTTTTTATGACCAGGTTACGAAACACCTGGACGCAGGAGTAGGGGTGGATGTCGTATACTTAGACTTCAGGAAGGCCTTCGATACGGTATCCCACCCCATACTGGTGAACAAGTTAAGAGGCTATGACTTGGATGACTACACGGTCCGGTGGGTGGCGAATTGGCTAGAGGGTCGCACCCAGAGAGTCGTGGTGGATGGGTCGGTTTCGACCTGGAAGGGTGTGGGCGGTGGGGTCCCACAGGTCTCGGTCCTTGGACCGATATTCTTTAATGTCTTCATCAGTGACTTGGACGAGGGAGTGAAGCATACTCTGTCCAAGTTTGCAGATGACACAAAGCTATGGGGAGAAGTGGACACGCCGGAGGGCAGGGATCAGCTGCAGGCAGACCTGGATAGGTTGGACAAGTGGGCAGAAAACAACAGGATGCAGTTCAACAAGGAGAAATGCAAAGTGCTGCACCTAGGGAGGAAAAATGTCCAGCACACCTACAGCCTAGGGAATGACCTGCTGGGTGGCACAGAGGTGGAAAGGGAACTTGAAGTCCTAGTGGACTCCAAGATGAACATGAGTCGGCAGTGTGACGAAGCCATCAAAAAAGCCAATGGCACTTTGTCGTGCATCAGCAGATGCATGGCGAATAGGTCCAGGGAGGTGATACTTCCCCTCTATCGGGCGCTGGTCAGACCGCAGTTGGAATACTGCATGCAATTCTGGGTGCCGCAATTCAAGAGGGATGTGGCTAACCTGGAGAGGGTCCAGAGAAGGGCCACTCGTATGGTTAAGGGCTTGCAGACCAAGCCCTACAAGGACAGACTAGAGAAACTGGATCTTTTCAGCCTCTGCAAGAGAAGGTTGAGAGGCAACCTTGTGGCTGCCTATAAGTTCATCACGGGGGCACAGAAGGGAATTGGTGAGGATTTATTCACCAAGGCGCCCCCGGGGGTCACAAGAAACAATGGCCAAAAGCTAGCAGAGAGCAGATTTAGACTGGACATTAGGAAGAACTTCTTCACAGTTCGAGTGGCCAAGGTCTGGAACAGGCTCCCAAGGGAGGTGGTGCTCTCCCCTACCCTGCGGGTCTTCAAGAGGAGGTTAGATGAGCATCTAGCTGGGGTCATCTAGACCCAGCACTCTTTCCTGCTTATGCAGGGGGTCGGACTCGATGATCTATTGAGGTCCCTTCCGACCCTAACATCTATGAATCTATGAATAGCTGCACTTGGGTCTCCTTTCCAAGTCCAACACCAAGCAGGGGCAGTAATAACTCAGGGCACTTTTACACGTGCTCCGGGGGTGGCAGGCTGTGGCACTTTAATTAGAGCAGCTCTGAAAACATCCTCCTGTGTCTTGTATATCAGCATCCACACACTTAAAAAATGGTGGCAGGGGCGCTTGAACTAAAGCTCATTCGATGAGCTTTAGATAAAGTGCTCCCACTGCCATTTTTAAGCACAGGGATGCTGATACATGAGACACAGGAGGGTGCCAGAGCGAGGCAACAGCCACTCTCCAGCAGACTTGATTAAATAAGAGTCTGATCCAATACGCTGGTATTCTAGTGCATTGGAGCAGCCTCCATGTTTGTTTATAGGTGCCCTCAGAAGCGAGAAAGCATAAGCTCAAATTGTCCAACATTACCTCCTGCAACCCATGTTTTCCTTTCCAAATCTGTTTAGGTTATCAGGTCTGCCAGGATCTCACCTGAAGGTACCACAAAAACTACAGCTTTTGCATACACTGATGCAACCTCTCTTCCAAAAAAACCCTATCTTATGAAAACCCTGAACAGCATGCTACCTGGGGATGGGTCCTTTGGGAAATTTCTGTTACAATAGTTAACTGGTGCATTCAAGAAATATATGTTATATTATGGAACTATAAATACTCATTTTTACAAGTACAGCTGAAAAGCAGCCACAGCAGTTTGTTTATTTTACTTTAAAGTCCTGCCAAATTTATCCATTAGACTCTAACAAGAATCAGACTAATCCAGAAAAAAATTCCAAGACTGCATGAAAACTGAAGCCTAAATGACCAGTTCAGGAGGCTACAGAATGACCCTAACCTTACAGCAAATTAACATGCCCCTTCCCTTCCTCCCCCACCCTCCTCAAGAAGTCACAATTAAATCCAACATTGTGGTAGCCAAATGTCCATTATTTGCAGTGTAAGAATCTAGACAGACATTCACTCCAGGAAATGTCCCCAGATTTCCAGTAAACTGAAAATTTACTAAAGAGCTGTCCAAGTCTAAATATCAGTTCAAGGCTGTGGACAGACAAAACAACTTCACCGATTTAAAGAAATGAGAAGTAGGACACTTACCATTTGTGAGCACGTGTTAGCTGATCCACTCTTTCATGTGCCCACTCTTATCCCTCAGTATGTCATAGCTAAACTAGGACAGGTTATCCTGGAATGAAACAGGTGCTAACTTACTGTCATTTTTGTTCCATTTACCGTAGTATAGTGAGGACACATGAAACCCATCAGCTTGAAACGTGTTAAATTGCTCCCTTTCTAAACTGATCCAGTTGTTTTGTCTATCCATAACCATACTTAATAAGCTACAGCGGAAGACCAGCATCAAAGGGTATTATAAGAGATTAGATGCCCTTATTAAGATGTTTTCTCTCTTTCATTTATTATCTTTGGTTTGTGATGGAAATTCAAGAGTGAATGCCATCAATAAAATCTAGCTGATTATAGAAGAGGAAGATACTTGTTTAGTATAATTAGCCCTTCAATAAAAAGATACTATGATAGCTCTGAGCTCATGGATTTAACTGCTTCAAAAGATAATCTTTTCCTGGCATTTTCTTAGTATTTAGCAAACTGTACCCAATCCCTGTGAACAGGGAACAAAACCTCTTACCGTTTTACTTCTTGGACATAGTCTGCATTTCTGTCAAACAGGTGAGTTACTGAATCCTTGATTGCTTCATGCTTGAAAGATGACGCTGTTCCAAAAACAGTAACACTGGGGATAGTTGAGCAGAGCTGGGCAACAGCTTGACCCTGTAAGTATAGCATCATGTTAGCCCATTTGACATGGCAAGTTTGTTATGCAATTTCTACCTATACATTTAGCCATAATGGAGGAAAAGCCAAGACTGACCACAGACAGTTTCCAAAATTTCTTCATCTAACTGTCAGACAATTCATAACTTACCTGGTAAATGTTCATTCCAAGAGACACACAATATAATTTTTTTGACCAATACAAAGTTTAAATTGCACTGGAAGAAACTATCAAACATAATTATCAAAAGGGGTGTTAGTTGAAGTGCATCAATTCCTTTTAAGAGATTCAAATTAAACTGACATCATGCCCTTTAAAAGCTGCACGTCTGTGTAAAAGATGTGCATGTTTTGCTATCACACACAAAAAAAAAAAAAAGTAATTTTTTTCTTCCATTTTTTCCATACATGCAAGAGAACCTACTTAAGCTTGCAATAGGAGACACTGAATACATGAGACAAAAGCACAGATGTAAACACTAAGAGGACAGAGCAGAACTTGTCACTTGGGAGCTTGTATATGGTGAAACGATACAGGTGTGGTTTGGCCATTACTATGCCAATATAGTGGAAGTAAATTGCTTTAATTTTAGACCTGAAACAGGTTTAACATTACAGCAATTTATGTTCCATTTAGAGTAGTCAGATGAAACAGCTACAGCAAGTCAGCTCTAAAATGGTATAGCACAGCACTTTACTGCTCATCCACACTCCAATGCAACATATTTAAACAGGTGTACTCTATATGTCTTATTAGTAACACTACTGTGACACATGTTTGAGATTGGGTGCCTGTGAAATGAGGGACAAGGAAAGACATTTCACACCTGAGTTTAGTTTGTCCCATTTGGAAAGGTAAATGGTAATTTTGCCATTTGGCAACAGAGGAGTTGAACCCATGCAATTCAACAAGCCTTTTTCAAAATAGCTTATTTTTATGATGATGTACCAGGCAGGCAGTACTTGACATTAGTCACATCATTTCAGATTTTCTGGTTTGCGAAATATAAATGCAGCTGCTTTTCAATATGGTGTGGAATTTACAACACAATGGTCTGAATTGTAGAAAGAAAAGGCACGTAGCTCAGTGGTGGAGCCAGAACGAGGAGCAAGTGAGTCGGATAAAATATACCTGATATTCCTCCCACTTACCACTGTTAAATTCAGTAAAATTACCCCTGATTTTCACTTCTACAGATGAAAGCAGATTAATCAAGCAAAGCTGTGAAAAGCATCCTCATCAAAACCAGTTTTTTCATTCGAATCTCACCTCAAGTTTGCTGAGATGTCCGTAGATATTTCAACTGATTCGGACCAAGTTTAGTGTGAACATACTTACTTGGGCTGTATGCATGGATTTACAGTAGGCAGGAAAGTAGATGAGAAAAGGGCTTAAACCATGAGATATTTCCATCAAATGGTTCTGGCAAGAAAGCATGCATAGCACCATGGGTGCTCTTCATATTTTGCTATGCAAGTGGGTTTTTTTAAATGTCAAAAAATTGGTGGGGAATGAACCAAGAATTAACTCCATCTTTCAAGCCCTCTATGTAAACTCCCATCAAAGCCAATGTGGGTAACATGTTTCTTGGGCCCCTCAGTCCTGGGCCCAAAATTCATAGGGCCCACTACAAATTAAGGCTTAGATTCTGGAACCAGCATCTAGTGGAAAGAAGCCCCTTCTATTCAACACAACCACTAAAACCATATGGGTCCACAGGTCTCGGCTGGAGGACTACGAGCCTCATGTGCGGGCTCTGTAACTAAAACATTACATCTTTAGCTGGAAGCCACAGCCAGGTATAGATACCATGATTAAATGTAGAAAACTTGTAATTTTATAGGGCTGAGAAAAATGGAAGAACGAATTGTACAAACACTACATTTCTTGCATTTAGAGTAGAACAGATCTGGTTATCCCCAGAATAGGGATTTCTGGTCTTGCATGGCTGCTTTAACAAGACAAAAAAGACAGGTTTATAAGCCAAATTGTGTCTCCAGTGGCACCTGTATATTTGCACCAAGGCCGGAAAGGTTTCAGTGACGTTACAGGGGGTAAAAATTGGCACTGTTATTTAATTATGATGTCTAGCCGAGTCTAGCACGCACTTCCCATTTCTCCAGCTAAAGAGCATCATTTGTAAATGACATGCATGACTAGTAAAATCACCCACAGATAAATACATTTCTGTTTATTCAAACAAGAAATCCTGATTATTGATATCTAAATACCAGTCATCAGTGCTTGGATTTTATTTACAAAGGATAATATAGATAATGCTGCATACCCTGGAGGTCTTGGGAGCCTCACAGATAATGCTGAATATCATTTTCAGTGGCAATCCTCTCTCCATCATATTTTGTCAGGAGAGGTCAATAGCAGTAACTTGTTTCAGGGTAGGTACTGTACAACCTTAGCAAGGGACAGTTCAGAGATCTCTTTTTGGGCTGGTATTAAATAGGCAGCATGGCAAAGGGTGAAAAAAGAAAAAAAAGAGATCATCATCCCTACTTTACAAAGAGAATTTCATCATGTAGGAATTCATTGATTTAAGGATGATCATTCAGGAAGTCTGTGGCAAAATTAGGAATCCTAGTTTAGTGTCTTAAGCACAGACCATGTCCAGTCTCTACCAGCAACAATCATGTGTCCTCCAAGGCTCTTCTCTCCCAGAAATGTAACCTGACTCACTGGACCATGTCCCTTCACTTAGTTCATTGTGGTTTGCAACCTAATTTTAAATCTTGTGGTATATGCAAACGGGTTGGTGCGCCTACTCCCACATGGGCTTCATTCTCTTAGGGGCACTTCCGACAGTGCAAACAGTAGTCCAGAAGTTGGCTTGAGTGCCTGCAGCCTTGCTGGCTGGCTTTCATACATGCAAGAGCCAGAGAACCTACCTGAGCCTGCAATAGGAGATACTGGATGTGCGTGACAAAGAAACCAGCTGCAAACAGTCAAAGAAAAAGAGCGAGAAAGAAAACTTGCCACTTGGGAGCGTGTGTATGAGCCCACAGAGCTGCTCAGCTAGCCCCCATAACACAAATAATTGTTATAAAAACCACGTCCATCTAGCCTGCTATCTTGTCTCTCACAGTTACAGAAGTGGTTGCTAGAATGAGAGCATTGAGCCAGACAGATCTAGAGCAAAGGTGCTCAACCTCTGGCTCATGGGCCAAAGGTGGCCCACAGAGCCATAGGTATCTGGCCCATGGGGCTCCCCATGGATTGGGAAATTTGGTGGCAGGGGAGCAGTGACAAAAAATATGGCTGCCCTTCTCTGTTGCCAAATTTCCAAACTCCAAATCCTGTGCAGCAGGTTGGAGCCAAGTCACACCTCCCTACCCAACCCCCAAGGCTGGATGAGGCAAGGCCACATCCCTCTACCTGATCTAGCTTGGGGCTGGGCCACGTCCCCATTCCTCCCCCACCCCATGAGGCCAGGTTGGAGCTGGGATGCCCCTTGCCCCACACTGAGTGGCCAGATGTGCTGTAACCACCCCATGCCGGATTGGGACCACTAGCTGGCTCCAGCCTGTGGATGGCCTGGGCACTGCCCATCCAGCCTGCCAGACAAAACGGTTAAGACCACTGATCTAGAGTGATCTATCTCCTAGCCATTACCCTCTCGGGCATCCACCATTATTGTACCAAGGAAGAAGAAAAAAGCCACCAATGAACACTGGAAAGGTCAGCTGTTATAAAAGAAAAACATATTGCATTTGTCTAATATAAGACTGTAGAAATTCCAGGAATTTAATTATATTGAGTAACTGTCAGGCTAACAGAACATGTGTAAGAAGAAATGACTGGTGGTACATCTACTGTAGATATAAGACTGACCAAAAAACTCAAACAGGACCATCTCTTGTCTATTTGCGTGTGCATGTTTGAAATCCAAATCTGGATTCAGGTGACAATTTTATTATATGGGACTGAACTAGAACTACAGAAATATTAAAAGGCAATCCACAAAGGACCGACATACCCTCTTCTCCTCCACTCTGAACATACATCTATACTTAGCATTTTTTTTCACTTATTTCAGGAAAGATCTTAACACACACACACACACACACACACACACTGCTGACTCGTGATCACAGTCTGCGGGCTTTCCCCATGAAATGGCTTCAAGCAGAAGCACCTATGAACTCTGATGCCTAAACTTGGCCATGCTCCTAAACAGCACTTAAAACCTTATTTCTAATTCCATTAACTTATTCTAGCACAAGTGAGACAAACAGTTCGAGCTTATGAGGTTATATGTGAGGTTAGTTAAAACAAAAAAATACTTGGAAATTTGATCCTGGTCCCCAAGAACCTAAGTAAATGTGATGTGCATACAGCAGTTTTATAGAGGCTGGAAAAAAACAAAACCTCATTCTCTCCTGACATGGAAAAGATGGAGATCTACACTCTGCAAACCTGTGGCTGCAGCAGCCTTCATATATGAAGCATGACTTGGAATCAGCCAGTTGAGGGTATGCCAGTTGAGGGTATGCCAACCTCAATCCACATCTGCTTTCTGTAGAGAAGTCATGCTAGAAAAGAGCCTTGTGCTTAATGTAGACCTGAGAAGGGGCTTCGAGTACCCTGCCTGCCTCCTTACTTACCAGAACCGGATTAGTTCCACTGCTGTTTAGCCTTCTACATGGCTGTTTTGTGAGAGCTGACGTAGGCAGGGTTTTACCATGAGTAATTCATGCGCTCCTAAACCTGCTTAGCACTTACAAAATCAATCATTCATGGCCTGCCATAAACATTTATTTTAAAATACGAACAACTCAAAGCATAACTACAGAACAGGTTCTTGCTTACTGAACCCAAGAAAATACAACACAGAAATCCAATTCTCATTTGACAATTAATTTTACCTTTAACAGGACTGAGCAGTCTTTGGATAAAGTGATCAATTATTCCATAACGGCATCTATCATTTCAATGAAGCATTTCCCTGAAAAAGAGTTAATCTTCTTTCCAAAATCTGATTTTTGTACTGCTTGTCATGCAGAGTCCACAGAAAGTCTTCAGGAAAAGAATAACTCCAATTAAAGGGCCTCTATGGCAACAAGGAATCTCTCATATTGTACTGGGCATCAAACACTGGTGGGATGCATCCCCACAAGTGGGAGTGTGCATTTCCCCGGGGATAAACAGCAGCAGTACATATTTGTGTTGCTGCTAGTTGTCCCCAGGTGCATTCCTGCATGTGTGCTCTGGCACACAGCAAACTGCCCTGGGTGGGGTAAGGGAACCTGAGGCCAATACCAGGGGCTGCAGCAGCGACAATCCAGGTATGTGGAGCCTGGGTGGCAGCCGGAGCCCGGCTCTGGTTTCAAGTGGCACATGCTGCAGCCCCATGTGCTGCCTTGGGTTTTTTGGGCATATTTGTTTTTCGGTGTGCAGCAAATACATGCACGTGCAGTGCATTAGCTTTCTGGTGCTGCAAACCACATGTGCATGCATGTGTGCACGTGCCCATGGATTCCATTTAAAGAGATACTCACCATTTATAATTATCAGCATGGTGGATCCAATCTGAACATGGGATGGTTACAAAACTGAATACAATTAGAAATGCTTGCAAGAATTAAGTTCCAGTTAAAGTTTTAAGCTTCTGCATCAGGGCTGGAAGCCTGTGCCAGTCACACAAGGGAACCAAAGAGAAACTGAAGACACAAAATTAAAATAATCACAGTATATTTTACTCAAGTTAGGGAGGTTGGGGGAAAGAGAGGGAAGAGCATGAATGGAAAAGAGTTTTTACTGTCAACCTAAATTACCAAATCAAAGGAGCTGTTGAGAACATGGGAACAGAAATGTATTTAATCCAGTTTTCATCTTGAAAGCATCCCTGGCTGCTTGCAGACATTAAAAACACACACACACAACTCCCCACAAACCAGCACTTTAAATGCTGCGCACTCCCGTGCTGAGCCCAGAGCATACCCAGAAGAGGCAACGCGTTAGTTGGAGCCAGCTTGCCCAACATCTGTACAGATCAGGCGCTTTAACGGGGCTTTTGTTAATGTTTATCTAATAGCCGATTGAATCGGCTATTAGATAAAAGTGCAAAAAAGCCCCGCTGAAGCACCAATCTATATAGATGCTACAGAAATGGGATAAAGTAACGCACCACTTCTTCTGGGAGTGTGTGTGTGTAATTTTTTTCCCTGTGAACAAAATGGGCCAAATGCTCAGTAGTACAAGCTGGCTAGACTAAATTAAACAGGCACACTAACTAGTTCCAACCATGTACTTGATCCAAAACACTTTGTGAAGCTGGGCTAACAGCATTACACAATAAAAGTGAGATTCCAGAACGAGTAATATGAAAATTAATTTTTCTCTCATGTATTTTGCAGCCCAGAGATGCTACTTTTCTCCCCATCATTCAGATTCCTGTGCAAGAATCCTGTTTGGGACTGATCTGAAGAGAAGCCATTATTCTTTGCCATCGCATTTTAGGGCTATCATATTTGAAGACAGATAGGCAGCAGAACCATTTATTTGAAATGTTATAGGATGCGTGTACGGAACAAACAGAATATGGGAATTGACAGTGAGGATTGTACAACAATTTCTCAGCATCCAGGCTGAGGTATCCAAAGTGCAAAGAGAAGTCAACCTGCACAATACCCTATCTTCTCAAGATATCATTTTTTCCAATTAAACCAGAGGAAATTTGAAACCAGATAAAAAAAACTGAACATGTCAGAGCAGTAAAACAAAAGAAAGAAACCTGGGGCCCAAATCTGATCATCATTACACCTGAACTAAGGGGATATCGTGCTGATCAAAGTGTGACAACAGTCATCAAAAGCTGCCCTGGTTTTGGAAATATATTTTTCCTTGCACAGTTGTCCAGTTGTGAACTATTTGACTCAACATGTCTGAACCTCAGCTGCTGTGAAGTCAACAACACTGAAGTGAGCTCCGGCTCAAAAAAGCTTGTGCACTTCCAATTCAGCTAGTCTATAAGGTGCATCTCTGCCCTGCTTTCTGCCCGACTTTAGACTAACATGGATAACTATCCGTTTTATTATCTGACAGTTGCTTAGAATGGGATTGAATTTTGACTCAAGAAGCACCTTCAAGTCCTGTGGCAATGTAGCTGGCTTAGACCCACTGCAAACATTACAGCTGAACAATGCAGGGAAGGCAAGATTAAAATAAGGGCAGCAGTAAATAGTACTGTCTTTATGACCTGAAACAGCTGCCATGCTGGTTTTATTCTTTAAGTTCAAATGTGAAAACTTGCATCTTTAACCAAGTCATGCTGCTTGCACTTCCTCCGATGTCAAGCCTGAAAATGAAGGTCACATCACAACCATAGGGTTGCAATCGATGCCTCTGTGTGACAGCAAGCCTAATTTTAGCTCCTGCAAGACTGACATTTTCGTGCAAGAGACAGTTATTAACTCTGCTTGGTGCGTGGAGGGCAAATGCTGAAATACTGCAATTTGCACCTTTTGTGTTCTCAGCAGTTGTGCAAATGCGGGCAGTTAACGCTGAGGCGGCTCAAGGAGTAGGGATGGAGAAGATGAAGCAGAGCCTGCTTCTCCCTCCTTTCTCTGAAACATCTTACCCTGCCAGTTAAACTAGTATATCATGCGCACTAAATACCAAATTAGTATCCGTTACCTTGCTTCACGCCTCACAGGGAAATGCTCCCAAGGAGGGAAAATGCTAATGCTCTTCTAGCCTTAGACGAAGCAGGGACTCACTTTTCTAGCCACGCTCTTTCAATGTGCCTTTCCCTCCAAACCTTTCCCGTGGGCAGAGGGGCCCAGGCCAGCAGGAAGAGGGTGCTAGCATAGCTGCTGAGCCCGCCAGCACCAGTGTCAGGTTCGTCTTGTGCACAGAGCAGGAAAGAACAGGGGGAAAGATGTCCCCTGCCACATTATAGTCAAACAGCTGCCCGTCTTCAATGAGGGCAGAATCGAGTCACCACCCTCAACATTAGAAGAATCCCTGTCCATCCGATGGCATCCACAAATGCTGCATAGTCCTCCCCAGAGCCTGGGGAAGAAGAGACGAGATTTCTAAGCTACTACAGAGAAAAGAATCAAATAAGAACGTGAAGATTCAGGTGACTCAGGAAAATAGGGGTGGGTGGGTCTCCGATATTTTATCTAGCTCTTATACATTTTGGGCTGCAAGCCCTGTTACAGCCCCAACCCTCATGCCCAACCATAAGCCTAGAAACAGGTCCATATGAATTGCTTCTGCTCACTCTGGGTCTAAATAAACCTCCGTCTTCCCAAAAGACGTTTTGACAGTAATGCCTCAGAGCTCACAACAGCCACATTATAGGGTTATTGCTGCTCCATGTAAAGAACAAAATGCTGTGCTTTGAGGTCTAACCGCACTGATGTGCACAATACACCGAGGAAATGTTTTCATAAACAATTGCAGGCTGAATTCGTTTTGAAGAATGATCAAACATGCTGGTACGTTTACGGTCCCAGTGGGCTCGACAACGGGAAACGATTCCCCGGCTCTTCCTTACTCTGCATCAGTTAGGATGTATTAACAGGGAGGCGTTTTGTTAACCTGAACAACCCAATTTGCATGGAAAGATCTTTCCTGCCTCGATGAATATATTCTAATTATTCATACCAGTTTCATCACCGTAAGCGACAAGCACCTACTTTGTCATGTTGTTTCTCATTTACCATGCAGGAGAAATACCAGTTTAGAAAGAGGGGTGCTATGTCATTGCAGGAGGGATGAAATAATGTGGTTGACAAGAAACAGCTACACTGATTTTCATCTCTGAAGGCACAGGATTTTGGATTAAAAATGCAGACATTAATTGGAGGTAGGGTTTTAAAAAAAAAATAAAAAAATGCTCAGGGTTAAACTATCCTCATTATAGTCAAATCAGCAAAGTCTAGACGATGCCAAGTGCTTCTGAAAGTTACCACCCTCAACTGAAAACATGCCAGCCACCTGCCTGCCAAGATACCATAGTTAGAGCTTAGATTTCTTCTCTTGCTGGATCTCTTGGGGCCTAATTCTGGCAAGACTTGATTTTCAGCCCTGTCTCCATTCTAGTATCCTCAAGACTTGAGAGACAATTAATGGCTCTCAGCTTACCTGTCAAAGCAAGCCCTCGTTACACAGTTAGCTATTTAAGTGACTGGATGGATGGATGCTACAAAGACCTAAAAACAGTTCTTAATTTCTACTAATCCAGGATAAAACACTGAAACCTGGAGTTGGTTTAAGTGTCAGTATGCATACTGCATATTAGCCTAAATACACTGACTCAAGAATCTTCACTTTGAGTAATTAAATTGCCTTATACTTAGGCTGAAAGTCCCAGTGGAGCTCATTTTACTCTTCAACTTGCTTACTAGTTCTGTTGGTTTGCTTCCTTCATATAGTTGCCATGTAAAATTCATCTGGGAAAAAAAAAAAAATAAAAAAAAAAAAATGTATATTTCCAGAGAGACAGAATTTGAATTCCCAAGCAGGAAGGCTCACAACCATCCCCAGGGTAAATAAAAAGCTTCCCCTTGAGACCACTGAAAGGTTAATCAAATGTAGCAGTTCTTGTATGGCTACGGGGGACTTGTAAGTTGTGAACCTATCCTACCATTGATTTTTTTCTCCCCTCCAGAGAACTCCCTGATTCTTTCAGCATTAAGTTCAAAGTGTGGACCGACAGAGTTTAAGCTAAATATTAAAAAATGTTACTTAGTCCTATCTTGGGGCTCAACTCAGAAGACCACCTAAGCACATGCATTAAGCACACAAGTAATCCCATGCAATCCAACAGAAATGCTTATGTGCTTAGTCAGGCACATGGTTATTGAACTAGGAATCAAAAGAGAGTTCATGACAAATCTCCCAAGAGTACCTCCAGGGATTTGAAAGGTGCTGATCATGACTACATGATCCGCTATGTGCTCACTCCTTGTCTAAGTCCAATTGTAGCAGGCAATAACCCTGACCTATCTCTTCCTAGCGGGCGTTTTAAAATTACTCCCATCTAGCTCTTTCCAGGCTGACAGCTGTCTCTGCAGAAAAACCTCAAGCTTGCAACAAAACTCCACCACCCAGTGCTCTCTCCCTTCTCCAGGAGTTCCTGCCAGGGCAAAGGTCTTCAACCTACCTTAATAATATTACAGGCAATCAAGCAGCTTTTATTACACAAAAGGAGCAAGTAGCTCTCTTCCAGAGTGCCTTTTCCCAGTATGAAGATGTAGGCAAGCAGCATCCTGCTTCAAGAATTCGTTCTAGTTGGCTGGGAGAACAACCGTGCCATGCACAACAAGGCTCCCAGTCCTTTAGCAGTAGCTAAAGACTTTGAACATGGGCCGCGTCCAGATGAGTGCGGCCATGCAGTATGTGGTGCCACAGACACACCTGCGATGCCACATACAGCATATTTAGCTGTTCTCCGCACTTCAAGGGAGCAGCGCAGGGGAAATCCAGGGGTCAAAAGAAACCTGAACAAAAAAAAGGCAGAGCGGCACATGCGAGGGCAGTGTATACCACTCAGAACTGGAGCCTGGTCAGCTACAGCCATGCACCAGCTGCCGGCCAGAGTCTGAACAGCAGGACTCCTGCTGCTGCAGCCCCAGGAGCCCTCCAGGACCCCAGGTAAGGCTACGGGGGCCAGCCCAGTGCTGACCCCAGCTTCCCCTACCCCACCTGGGGTAACCTGCCACACACCAAAGGACAATCAGTAGCAGCACAAGGTGTCCTGATGCTACTTGTGCCCCAGGAAACAAACATCCACGCCTGTATGGACGCAACCCCAGATTTTATCACAGGGTCTTTTCCTCTTGGTCAGCATCTGCCTCTATTCTCTGCTTTAAGTCCAGAACTTCTGGAATGGGGCAATTTTTGCTCTTTGACTCCTTATTCAGACCTTAAATTTCCAAACCAGAAAGACATTTGCCATGTTGCCTTTTTTAATTGCTACCACAAAGATTTCCTTGAACTAAACAAGAGAGACATCTTAGACATGGAAGTCAGTAAGTTCTCACTGACTTTAGTTTATGAAGAGCGTGCAAGATTCTTATCAGACGGACAAGGAAGGGGAGGGGAGAGGTGGGGGGGGGGGAAAAAAGGCAGAAAAGCCCTCAAAAAAAAAAAAAAGCTTATGAAGCAACGTATCTGCTCTAAAATGCCTGAAGTGGCTAGAATAATGAACTTCTACTGACTGTGGGGGATCAGAGGACATTGTAAAAGTTCTACCATTACAGTGTGTCTATTGTCTCATTAAAACTATTCAGGAATTTTCATGACATTTAGAGAAAAACAAAAAAATTGAGGAGTGTTTTTCCTTACTGTAAATATTAATGGGCTTTGCATCCATTAATGTAACAGCACAGAAAATCTCTTTTCCAAAAGTGATTTTAGTGCTGGTTTCCTTGTATTATTAATGACAAATTTTGTATAATTTCCCCAATGTATTCTGCTAAATTTTTCAGTCGATTAATACATGGAGCGGTGCATGTAGCTATGTAGTTCGGGGTCTATCGGCCCATTCTTTATTGGTCTGGGTGTTTAGTTAAAGGACAAAACCCACCTGACTCCAGAGTAAGCGGATCTACCTGTGAGGTCAGGAAAGGAGACATGACCCAATGATAGGACTGGGGAATTTATTTTCTTCTGATTTTATCTTCCATGTTCTGTATCGGACAGAAATAGCTGACTATGAGAAAACACTGTAGACCAGGTGGTTGTGGGATGCCTTCCATCCCTTTGAGACAGACATACTCGCCCCTGCAAATCTCACTGGCCCAGCACAGATTGGTAAAGACCTCCTTAACCTCTGACTTTGTCCCAGTTCTTGGCTTTGCACAATGAGGCATAACACTGGTGCACAACTCTTTACCCCTCCTCGTACTCCACTAAACACACTTCCTGCCATTAGCTCCTCTAATGATAGGCTCACAAGGGCTTGCAGCATATGGCCAATGGGAAGAAGCACTGAGCAGCTATCAGAAGAACAGTCACATGCACAGTTGCATCAGACACAGAGATGCAGCCCAGCCCAAGGACCAAATTGGAGGATGGGAAGAGTTAACATGCAAAGGGGAAGAAGGAGATCAGATGGGGCACATTTTAGTCCCACGGGGTAGAGGAGAGATAGAGAAGACTGAGGTCCCCTTGGGTGAGGGAGCCAACGGGGTTAATTCTACGGCAGGGAGCCCATTCTGCCATTTTATGGAAGTGTGCATAGCAATTTATACACCCATTTCCATACAAATCTCTCTACTCAGCCCAGACAGGCTGCTCCGGTTCTGCATCACCACATGTGGCCTACTACCATAAAGGTAAAAGCCAGCCCTGCATACTGCACAACATGCATGTCTCCCTGACTACATAGCCCCATGTTATTTTAACAGTTCCAAATTCCACATGAAAGATTTTAATATTAAAACAGTAAAATAGGCCACAATGCCCTAAACTGTAGTGTACTAGTGTAATAAGATTATACATTCCAGTCATTTACAGGAGTATTCCAAGAGGGCCATTTATTGCAAGTAGGATTATCTTTGGCTACACATATTTTGCTCTGAGAGCTGAGGAATTTATTTATTTGATTTATAGCCCTTATACAGGACTCGGGGGGGGGCAGGGGGGGAAGAGGTAAAGGCATAAAATTAAGGATAAGGTATTTGGGACTGCCAGCCAGATTTAGTAATAGACTCTAGGATATTAATTTAGAATAAACAAAGCAAGCTTAAGGAATAAGATATTAGAAGGCTGAGGCCTCCCACAGTTCCAGAATAAAATATATCGTTTAAATCCACGCAAATTCCATTGTCAATAACTAAATATTATGCACATGCTTAAGTGCTTTCCAAAACCGGAGCTTAAGTGATTTGTCATACAGGCCTCTAACTCCTTATTTGCTGGTTGTTTCACTGCAACCATCCCAGCATGCTTCTGTTCAAGCACTACACTTAGACAATGCCAGACTACACCACGCACTAGCCACTGCTTTAAGAAATAATTGCATGCAAGATTTTCTTCAGGCTTATCCCAACAAGATTTTGCATTATTTGCCCTTTGCTGTGGATGAAGGGAGAGGCCTCTTCTGTGTTGCAGGAGGAAGGAGAAAGAATACTCCACGCACACCACCAAATCCGGGTACCCAAGCAAAAAATCTCACTCAGTCAACACGGTCTCTTTGAACTCCAGCTGACTTTTCACTTAATTGGTTCACCTAAGTTTAACATGATTGGCTTCTGTATCAGAGAGCTCCTAACCGATCAGCCCTTATATACATATGATGTTACTTAGGATCACAGGAAAGTAGGCTGGAAAGGATCACATGAGGTCAACTAGCCCAGCCCCCTTGCTCAAGGAAAGGATCATCCCTGACTAAACAGTCCCAGCCCAGGGTCTGTCCAAACTGCTCTTGAAAATGTCCAGGGACAGAGATCCCACAACTTCTCTTGGTAGCCTGTCCCAATGCTTAACTTTCTGACTCTGAGGATGGTTTTCACAGGTCAAATCTACACAAGATGCTATGTCACCAAAGCAACAAACTACAGCATCACAGCTCATTGCTATGGTGATGTAGTGTCGGCAGTACTAACCCTGATGCAGCCGCTACTGTGCAATAGCTCATTACTACTGCACAGTAGGGTTGGAAATGACCCGTGCACTGCCAGGACTGCAGAGTCATTTAGTACTTGCTTTAGTACCAACCGTGCAGTGGGGCACATGTGTAGACACACCCCTAGCCTCTAATCTAAATTTGCTTTGCTGTCGCTTGAGGCCATTGCTTCTATTCTTGTCCTTTATGGCCAAAGAGAGAAATCCATCTCCATCCGCTATAAAAATTGCCCTTCAGATAACTGAAGGCTGTTATCCAATCCCTCCTCATTCTTCTCTTCTCCAAGCTGAATAACCCTAGTTCTTTGAGCTTTTCCTTGTAAGTCACATTTCTCAGGCCTCTAATAATTTTTTTGCTCTCGGCTGGAGCTTCTCCAATCTGTCCACATCATGTTTGAAGTGCAGGGCCCAAAACTGGACAGTACTCCACGTGAAGCTGCACCAGTGCCAAAGAGGAAAAATCCCTTCCCTAATCTGCAAGAAACATGATATGCTCCTGTTAATACAAGTCAATAAGATGTTAGCCTGTTTTTTGTGCGTGTTTTTCCTAAGTTAAAAACAGAAAATCATGCCCTTAATTTCCCTATGCCCCCAACACTTGGGAAAGGTGGCTCCCAGCCCAAACTTCAAGACCCAGATCCATCCCAAGTATTAATATACAGCAGATTATATCAGTACCTAATAATGAGAGGTGTTAAATGCATCAACTTACCACTCCTCCTCCCGCAGAGTGAACTAGCACAGACATGCCTTCTCTTAGGTTGGCAACTTCAAAGAGCATCATATAGGCAGTTACAAAGTTCATAGGAAAGGCAGCAGCTTCAGAAAAACTCATGTCATCAGGGATCTTGTAGACAAATTCTACTGGAGTGCATACTACTTCAGCCCATGCATTGTAGTTCACAAAAGCCATGACTCTGTCCCCAATCTACAGTAAATACAAAAAGGATACTGAGGTTATCAAGCTAGTCAGCTTACATCTTATAAAATGGTGGCAACACACTTAAAAAAAAAAAAAAAGAAAAGTAACATGATTAATCATTATGGTTTCAAATTGTAACTTGAAAGACCAGCAGCTCTCCTACTAAAATCTATGGGCTAGATGGCAGACAAAACTGCTTCTACCACTATAATCAGTCTTGGACTACAAAGATTTTTGAAGGAATTCAATTTTAACTTTGTTTTTAAAATAATACTGCTTCTTTGTGGGCTTGTTTTTCTGGTAAAAAAAAAAAAAAGTTTTTAAATTAACGAACAGCTTCTTTTCAGTCGATACCAACATTAACACCCATCCTCCTGTGTTATTTTTCCTTGTAAAGCACTGGGGCACTACAAATAGCAGAGAACTTTATTACTACTAACGACATAAAATCCTGGAGGAAGGGAGGGATGGAGGGAGAGGACCGACACAGAACGAAAGGATCTAGCCACGAAACTACATCGAAAAGGAAGTTTATTCTGATACCTAGCTTAAAAGGTTATGAATATGCTATTTGTTGATAAAGGAATTGGACTTGTAATTCATGGAAAAAGAAACAAAAATAACAAGAACAAAAAAACAAAAAAAAAAAAAAACCAGCCCTCAATTTGAGAGTAGTAGAACCAACAGTTTAGACTTTAACACGATCAATATTTATCTAGCAGTTATTTTATACTATGGTATATAGTATTGCTTTTTACAGAAAAATCAATAACCAATAGAGATCTTAAGTACTGTGCCTATACTGATGCATTCCCTGAATGACTCCTACTCAGGTCTATATAATTATACACCTGTGTGCCAGAAGAATTTTATTTATTGACTTTAAAATTTTTAATTAATATATACGTCAGTATGCATGTAAGACTTCAAACAAACTTTGTACCCCAGAGTTCTTATGCCACCTTCTAAATCCATTAGCATGTTTTGCCAAAAAATTCAGGGAGCAATGCAATCTCTTCTCCTGCAACTAATTACTGCAGAAAATATACACAATAATGGAAAAGACTTTGCCCCATGCTCAAATATTAAGTGAAACAAGATCAGTCTCAAAATAGAGATGCTTATGATTAAATTAGTGATAGAGCATTGAGGCTCTATCTGAAGTTTAGACATCCGAGTCATACATTTATCTAACGGCCTTCATTGCTGTTTCTGATACTGAGAATTCAGACAGTGATATCCCATGGACAGACAAGAATAAATTACTGTCTGGACCTGCAAGACAAATTCTTCCACATGGCTATAACAGAAGGATAGCTCCTGCTCAAGTGAGGGAAGAAACTGGTGCAATTGGATTGCTCAAGAAAAAAAGCAAGCAAAATTTGCCCCACCTGCATTCAATTCTCCTTTGCTATAATTCCAATAAAAGTTTGATAACGGGTGCCCCCATCAGCTTGTACCCACTTACTGCCAAATGTCTTGGACAATAAACTTTCAGCAGCAGGTACAATCTGTGTTATACTTTGCACAATGCCAATGAAAATGGCTTCCTGATCCATGGCTAGCACCTCTAAGCTGTATCACAATATAAGCTTTAAGACAGCTTTATTAAACTTTATGATTTCATCTTATAGTCTGAATAAGGGAACATTTCTGCAGCATTTATATACCTTGCAGTCTACTTTTGCCACCTCATATTTTTGTAATGATGCATCTTCTCCTTATTCCATTTCAACTATAATTCATTGGTATGGGATAAGGCACAATATCTACTTGCACCCTAGGGAAAATCTGTTTACAGAATAGCAATATTTTGGCTTCTCAAGGCACTTTCCTCTCTTTGGCCTTTTATATAGTAGGTTTGTTAAATTTTAAATTGATGATGACAGCTGTGAAGACTTTATATCTTGTAGGAAGAAGCTGTTGAAACAGAACTGTCATTTCCATTTCACTGAAAATTCCTCCTCCTTTTGAAAAGGGCCTTCATATTAATGATGTGTCATGAGTAACAGTTTTGATGTTTCCCTTCTACTATTGAAGAAGCACTGACTATTTTTTTTAAAAAGACACCATTCTTAAGATTAGAGGCACTGAAATCTTGCATCAGCCATAGTATGCAGTGTCACACACAAACAAAAAATGATCACAAATTGCAGAGGCAAAGCAGTGACATCTTATAAGATACTGAGGATGGTTTTATTATACTTATGCAAGAGGTAAAGACTTTTGTGGGTGTTATGTTTTACTGGACCAACTGCGTGGTCGGGATAATTATACATTACAAATGTATTACATGTATAATACAACACACATATTATATTTTATGAAGTTTAACTTCCGTGTTAGGCAGGATACAGATCATTAGGAACCACCATTTTAGCCAAGAGCTTGGTGAGATGCAAGGGAATGATTCTGCTTCTATGGGAGTTAGACATCAACTGAACTAATAGGAACAGGAATTGGCCAAGATTACTCTGACTAGAGCATCATCTTACTCAAGGCAGAGAACATTTTTTTAAGTTGTGATCCATGCAGGTTGCTAGCAGAAGCCTAAATTTGTCATATGACAAAACAATGAAGAAATCCACAAATTAATTGGTTGCCATGTATTGTTGTCCATCAGAGCTGTAGGACAGGTCAGCTACAAATAAAGGACAATAGGCCAAAATCTGCTTTCTCTTTGATCTTGCAATGGCATGGAGCTTGCATGAGGTGTTGCACAGAAATTGTGTCCACATACAGAGAGTGGTTTGCAAGATTTGGGCTCTGGTAGTTTTCCCCACGCTATGGGGAAGGGAGTCAGTTGTACCAATTTATAGGCATAAATGTTGTGCTCAGCTTTAGGCCTCTTTCCTAGATCTTCCAGCCACTACTATGGTCACGTAAAGAAGAAGCCAGGCTTACTTCACTTTGAGAATGATTCTGCCAGAGAACAGTCTGCCCTGTTAGTAGCTTGCTCTCAACTGATCACTTTTAAAAGGCAACCCAGTGCAAGAGATATGCTGTTTTGCTATATGAATAAATGCCCCTATGCTACAGGTATACTGCTGCAATTTCAAACAGATTAGGAAACTTCAGACCAAAAATGAAGACAAACAGTCAGTGGAAAGCAAAATCTCTAAACTAGTTCTAAGGAATGACTTCTCCTTAACTTTTAAAATGGTGCCTAGCAATTACAAATACTAAAGCTACACATTCAAAATAGCAGATTTTTCAAACAGTGATTTTATTATTTATACCAACAAAAAAAAAATAGCTGAAGATTTATGATTTCTTGCAGGGTGGGTGGGGAGGGGGAAGAAGTTCTAAGCAAAACTAGCCTCATTCCTAAGGAGACCCCATTGGAAATCAAATGGACCATAGTCTTTAATGAAAGGGAACACTGTTCAGAGCTCTTGCAGAAGAACAATAATGCTGTCAGTATAGCTATCTTTATGCAAATCTCTATTCAAGAGAAAAGAAAACACAATAAAGATCCAGAAGGTGGAATTATTTGATGACATAAATTGACTCAACATGTGGCAGAGATAAGAATGACAGAACAACCCCTATATGCATTTTAAAGGATTCACACCTATTGTGGGAAGTTAAATTAAAGGTTTCAGTTGAGAGATGTTTACCATAAGAGATGAAAAACAGAGTGGGACACAATGTTTTTCACACACAATACGGGGATGTTACAGAGTAAGATGTCAATTACTTACAGAATCTGTCTCGCTTATTTCAACTGTTTGTCACTGAATACTTCACAGCAAGGATGGAATTCACTCTCCCCTGCATGAGGTCTAAGTAAATTATCATTATATATACTGTACTGCCTAAAGACTTAAGTCACAATCAGGGCTTCATTACTTTAAGCATTTTATAAACACAATACCAAAGTAACGCTTGACCTCATAAGTTTATAATCTAATTTAGATCAAGACCAAACAGCTAGGAGTAACCAATCCTGCAAACACTGAAGAGCAGAAATGGTGCAGGGAAAAAAGTGCAGATTTTCCTGTTTAAGGTGGGAAGTGAAGGCTGCCATCCATCACTGACAGAGTGGAGGTGTCTAGGGAGCATGAAGAACTTTTCACACGACAGACAGACAGACAGACAGACAGACAGACAGAGAACTGCAGAACCTCAAAGCTGCTTAATTCATTGCCCTACAGAGGGCAACAAAAATGGTTAAAGGGCTGGGACACATGGCTTCTGAGGAGAGGCTGAGGGAACTGGGTTTAGTCAGTCCACAGAAGAGAAGACAGAGGGGGGATTTGATAACAACCATCTATCTACCTGAAGGGTTGTTCCAAAAAGGATGGAGTTAGACTGTCCTCAGTGGTGGCAGATGACAGAACAAGAAGCAATGGGCTCAAGTTGCAGCAAGGGAGGCTTGCAACTCTCACTAGGGGGGTGGTGAAGCACTTGGAACAGGTTACCCAGAGAGGTGGTGAAATCTCCATCCGTGGAGGTTTTTAAAGCCTGGCTTGACAAAGCCCTGGTTAGAATGATCTAGTTGGAGATGGTCCTGGTCTGAACAGAGGGTTGAACTAGATGACCTCCCGAGGCCCTTTCAAGCCCTAGTTTTGTATGATTCTACGTTCATTCTGCCTCCTATGCCATGAAAATGATGCACTCCAGCTGCCTTAGCGTAGTGTGAAGGAATGAGTTGGGGTAAGCGTTTCAGGTTTTTTTTGTTTTTTTTTGTTTGTTTGTTTGTTTGTTTTTTTTGTTTTTTTGACAGCACAGGCATGGCCAGAGGGTCTCAATGGGACAACTGTGCACTACAGGAGTGAAATTCACTTCTGCAGAATTTGGTGTAGAATACAAGACGACATAACAGTCCACCATGACAATACACTTCCTCTAAGTGCCGTGTCTAGTTGAGAAGAATTCATTCTTTGTGCTTTGGAGCCAAGATCTGACAAATATTACTTTATAAAGGTTACCGCAAGAAACTGTTGAACAAAATTAAAGGGTATGCCGATTAATTTTTTATACATAAAAGAGGGCTTTTTCCATATAAATGCCTCTCTGGAGAATTTATTCTCAATCTGAATAAGATACAAGTCTGGTTTCACCATAGGTTGCTAGACAAGAATGATGTTCATTCAAGATACGGATAGTCTACGGACAGTTAATTATACAGTCCCGGCCTTCACATTCTAGGTCACATTGAATAGTTTCCTCCTCCCAATTTCAAAGGGCGACTTAAAGAGTAAGATTCTACTCAAGACGAAGAAGGTGGCAGAATCTATTTGCAATTATTTCCTCCAAACTTCCCGTCTTTCTTTTCTCCAGCCATAGTTAAATATTTATAACTTTGTCACAACACAAAACAAAGGAAATATTACCTCAAATCCTTTTACACCATCTCCCAGAGCTTCTACAATCCCAGAGCATTCAAATCCAGGGACAAGGGGCGTCTTGGGAGGATTGTCAATGTTCCCCTGCCGCACCATCAGATCAATAAAATTTAAACCGCTGTAAATACAAGAAAAATCAAGATATCAAAACATGAGTGTCAGCATGGAGGGTGAAGACTCATCCAGGAGGACAGGGGATATGGGGGACCTCACATCATGCAAGTACTGCGGTTTTTCAATGCTAAAGATGGGCAGCTGCGCAGCAGGCGCATAGGAGGAATGTCCTCTGTTTCTGAATGGAAAAGATGAGCTTGACATCAACTCTGCACAGGCCATGCTAGAGGGAGAGATATTCCCACAGGGCTACAAGACTTGTGATTACACAGAGCCCCTATGCTTAGAGGCAGAGGAAGTCACTGCTACCGATTCATGCCAGAGGGCATTACCATCTAGGTCAGACTCGGATCAATGACCGAAATGTGAAAGCCTCTCCTGAGATCTCTCCTAACCTATATAAAATATTTTCCACTCTTGAAAAATATGTACATCTTTTTTAGTGTTAAGAAATAGGCAGCGATACAGACTGCTTCTGTGAAGGAGGACACAGACTATGATGCAAGGTACATGGAGCAAGCTTAGTGTGATACTTAAGTCTTCATTAACTATACACAGTTGTGAGTGAACTGACATACCAGTGGCTTATTTTAAAGCAATGACTGGAGACAGGCTTTTAAAAATGCGAAACACTTAACTCTAATGATTTTCTCCAATGTGTTAGGGGTTTGTAAATGATCTCATTTTATATTTAAAAAACCTCTAACACTTTAGACATTTTGGTCCAAATGCAACCTGATTTCACTTCACTCACGACAATACAACTACATTAAAGGCAAGCATCTTCCTGATCATTTGTGGACAGCCTCTCTGCTAAAGGCCATTTTTTGAAGGTCTTTGAAGTTTTATGTGACTGGCTGCTTAGAAGAGTGAGTTGTGGCCTCTTGGATTCTTAGTTTTGTGAAGATCTTGTTACTTTGACTTTATGCTTCATCTAATTTTAGTAAAACAACAACTACATTGTATTTGAATTCCAACACCTATCCTGTTTGCCAAGTGTCCTGTTGTACAGATTCTGGACACAACAACCAGAACACACAACTTTGGAAACTCTTGTGCTCACGACTGGGGTTGTAGTGTATTCTAGCTAGTTAACTGTTTCAGACTACGCTTCCTTAATTATTGCTAACTGGAACAAATATATTCCACAAATTACTCACATGAGTGCTTCTCTACACACATATGCAACCAACAACTGCTCACAGGGATCAAGTTATTCACCTGCATAAGTGTTTAAAAGATCAGGGCTTTAATTTGTATGCCAACAAACAGATGCAAACAGACAGAACAGCCATGGCAAACAAAAGGCAGAAGACATACAAAGCATGACCAAAACACAACAACATTCCCAGGGAGATGGACATCTTTGGGAAAATCCATCTAGTTTCACCATCTCAGGCAACTGTGGGTAAAATTTTAGATGGCGCCTTAATTCTGCCAGTTCACAGCTGCAGGTTGGCTTACAGACCACACTGAGTTTTCAAAGTCTCGTTATCTCAGTTTCAAAGGAAAAGACACTAATCATTCCAATTTTTATAGTTTTGACTGGTAGAAAAGGGCTCCATGCCTCAGAGCTTAAAAAAAAACAAAACACATCCGAAATGTATCAAGGTAACACTAGAGAAACAACATAGAAGATATCGTAAGCGTTGTTTAAAATGGTCCTACTCAAGAAGTGGGAACAGCGTGCACTAAGGTCATCATTAAAAATGATTATTATAATAATTACACACATTGTAGAAAACATGTGTGAACAATGTTAGCTTCACTGGTGATCCTCATATGGCTCCTTTCCAAATTTCAAGCATTTCACGGAGTGTTAATTAGTCTTTCCTACATCTCTTTAGCAGGTACCAAGGGTAGAGTTAGAGTTGTGCTGTACCAGTTAACAGGAGTAAGGTTAGTGACACCAGGACAGACATAGGTTTGACCATGGCTATGGCCATCTGTTAATAAACTATGATTATACAAATACAAATGTACTCACGCTCTCTCTTTTGTGCACTTTTGTACTCATACATTCTTATGGAACTACTTAGCAGACTTGTTTTTTTGGAAAGGCACATTTTCAATTTTTACTCTGATGACGTGATTCTAGCAATTCAATTCCTCTCTCTTCATGGTTTTTTTTTCTTAGTAAGAATAGCATCATTCAAGGGTTTATCTCAAATATAATGACTGTTAGTAGAAAAGAAGCCATGGCAGAGGGGAGGGGAATCAGTTAAAATATTAATATGATACTAATTCATTCTGATTTAGTTTTCTTCATTTTATTAGTAATTGAGACATAAAATCTGATTCTAACCTGGCTTTCTAGTTATTATAGCCACCTGCTAAATAGCTTCTCTCCCTTTTTTTTTTTTTTAATCTTATATTGGACTTTTCCCCATAAAATTTTTATGCCTTTGATATTTATGCCCGAGTACTTTGCCTACATGTCATTCATCAAAAGGGCATATATAATACATGTGCACATATATCTGAACAGAATTCTACCCTTCAGGATTTTCAAAAAAAAGACAAGGAATAAGTCATTTTAAATACAGATTTCATGACACCATGTATATAATCCTCATTGACATCAACCAGGTAGCTGAGAATAAAGATGTTTTCAGTTCTTAGAAACTGAATCAACTTGAAGGCCCAGAAGTTAACTGCTAATCTATTAGTTATCCCTGTGATCCCTGACCTCATGGAATCTCTTATCAACAAGATATCTTATGCCTGCTTTAATTTGAAAGGGTTGGTTGGCTGCATTGCATGGAAAAAGAAAGCTTGCTACAGATGAAAGAACTCAAATTAATTTTCCCTGATGCGACAAGCTCCCGAGATTTCAAAGCTGTGGACGTCCTTTCCATCTGACGTGGGTATGTTTGCCAACTTTTGGACAATGGCAGAAAGGGCACACAAATATTATCATTTTTATCCATGAACAGTGCACTACCAACATTGTTATACAGTATTTATACAAAGCAAGCTCCCTCAGGCTATATTAGGAAACACAAGAAAGACAGACTGCATTGCACAGATGGAAAAGGAGAAGTCAAGTTGCTTTAAAGGATTCATACTTCTTTGAACGTGGGGAAACTACACGTTTTTAGTGTTGGATAGCATCAAAAAATGTCTTGCGGGTAGCGAGTTATAGGGTGGAATCCAGCTAATTATGAAGCGCAAGTAAAAAAGTGCCCATTATTAATTTCCCCCATGAATAAGTAGAACAATCTATTGGGAAAAGGATGTGAAGATGGATTTTTTATATTAAAAATGACTTGCACAGAAAAGCCTGTTGAGATGTCTCAGAAGAGGTTTTGTCTTGGGATTAAGTAATATATAGGAATTAATAAGAAGGTGGTTATTGTGATAGACATAATGGATCAGTGCACAATTTGGTGCATCTCCCAGTATACCTTTCACTTTAAGCCCAAGAGTAGATGTAAAATGACATCAGAAGAGGAAGGTACACAATAACCTAAAGAACTTATCCCCAGAGCCAAAGGAGTAGTAGTGGCTCTATAAAAAGCTATACTGGGAAAGAGCAGGGATTTTAGTAGGCCTGTAAATTAAGAGTTTGAATTCACACATGAAATCATCCCTTCCTTGACAGTCCCAGCAATGTGGGTAGGGTTTGCTCAGAATGTAATCAGGATGGAGGAAGTCAAGCCTGTGTCAGTCTGAGGCTCCAGCACCATCCTCCTATTCCTGATAACATAGCTTCCCTGCACTCCTCACCATGGAAAAGTCAGTGGGTGTATTATTATTACTATTATTTTTTAAAATCAGATCATCTTCACCACCAGAACTTGAAAGACGGTTCCTCCTTTCTCTGTCCCCATCCAAGGCAGGGCTACTCATTCCACAAGACAAACTCATCTAGTCCCTGACCCTTCCACCAGCCAACGCCACTCAGCCCTGTGGACTGCCCTTCGCCCTCCACCTTCCATTTTCGGATGGCACTGCCTGCCTTATGGATCTTACTCTCTCCACTGTAGCATGCATCAGGAATTACTCCAATGAAGTTAGTGGAGTTACAACTGTGCAAGCAAGGAGAGAATCTAGCCCTGCGTTCTCAAAACGCTTTCTTCATCTTTCCTTTGCCTACATTAAATCTAAATTGGCTTCTTAAAACCTGTAATCTTCTACCTTGTCCTTTTAAGAACAGAGTTAATGCTTCCTTTTCATTTAGAGAAATCTAGGAAATATGAGCAAGGTGTATAGGGATATATTTAACACTATGTTTTATTCTGTTACCCATGGGATTGCTGTTATTTGCTTCTGATTTAGCAGACAGTGCTGTTCTGCCAAACACCAGCAAAGTGAAGAGGGTCATTTCAACATCACTTCTCATTATGCGCATGTATGGAAGCACAAGCAAGAATAACCCTAATGGTGGAAATAAAAATACTGTGAAGTTATTCTAATTCTATAATTGGACTCTAAATTCAGTGGGGTTGCCCCTGCGCAGTTCATTCCTGTCCTGAGCAGAGAGCTGGAGTTCATGACCCCCTTGACATCCTTTTCAGCCCCTTTTTTTTATGATTTCAGATTTCTAACGGCTCAAACCTACTTCTTTATATATCCACCACAGGCCTGTTTTAGCTACTTGTCTGATCTCAAAAAACAGTGTCCACAATAAGTGTTTTGTTCAACACAGACTTGACAAACAGGTAAATACAGCAGGGCTTAACTGCTCCATCATTACCAATCAAGAAATGATTGCAGGGAATATGCAAACGTTGTGACTCAGCTTGGACACTGACTGTCGTTCCATCTCTTAGTCACTGAATGAGGCTAACATATGACTCATCACAACTGAAATGCTTTCAATCAAATCATTGATATTTCAGGCCTTCAAAAAATGATTCATCTGGCATAGTGCTAATAGGAACATGTCCTGCAATTCCTTTGTTTATAGTACTCCAGTACCTGTATACTTCATTTAACTGTTTTGATCCCTATGCCGAGTACAGAACAGGCTCATACTTGTGCCTCTTATTGACATATATCAATTTTCTGTTTAATATTTAACAAAAGCTGGATGATTTGATTCTTCTTCCCCACATCCCATTTATACTTGTATTATTTTCCAACACCCATCTTTGATTTCACATTGGCTTAGCTAAGTTAATTAGTCAGAGTTGGCATGCAGTGCTAGGGAGATTCATCCTAGATGTCCATCTACTTTGTCCAGTACAACATGCCCATGATAACGTACAAGTTGCACATACATTTTTCTTAGCCAGTCTCCCACCCTAGATCACAAACCTACACCAGCAGCACCATTCCTCCCCCTTCCTCTTCTCTATCAGCTCCAAACAAAACCACTAGTGGATATGATCTCTTCCCAAATACCTTTGTCTCCAACCCCACTCAAGCTTTGCCATCTGATCCCATCACACTTTCAGTACTGCCTAGAGACAGACATTACACATAAATCAGTTTAAGGGATCAGAAATTAGTTTAAACTTGTAACAGAAGAGACATTCAGTGCAAGGGATAAGAAATTATTTTAAACCTGTAACAGAAGAGACATTTCAGTGCACGTAAACTGGTTTCAAAATGGCCAAAACTGGTTTGAGATAACCCTGGTTGAATGTAGTATCAGACTTAACTGATTGAGCTCAAATTGATTTATGCAGTGTCCCAGACCCCTTCCTGGTTCAAGTTAAACCAGAGTCCTCCAGCATCTCAGTACTCTCCGGGCTAGGCTTGCCCCTCTGCTCTCTAGCTCAAGCAGGGACCAGCTGTGGCAAAACATCAGCCAACATGCCTCCGTTAAGGCAAAGTGGGCATGAAGGAGGTTACTTTCCCCTCCTCCCCCACTGCAGCTGGGGTCTGCCTGTCTACAGGGAAGCAGAGGGGAGGGGGCTGTGGCGGTGGCCTCTGGAGCTGGCAGACTCCAGTTGTAGGGCAGAAGAGACGGAAGACAGAATTAACCCTTCTCCCTGCCCCCTTCACCTTAACGAGGCCAGGCCGGGGCTCTGTTCTGTACTGGGGGGTGCGGGGAACTCTTCCTCCTTGTCCTCCCCACAGGGAAGGGAGAGGGAGCCCTCCCCCCCATCCCACTGTGGGGTGGGGAGTGGGGGCTCTGCAAAGCTGCCTGGCCCCGGAGAGGGACTCTTCCTCCAGCCTTCATCAGGGAGGGGGGCTCTATGCAGGGCTGCCTGGCCCCAGAGGAGGACTCTTCCCCCCCCTGCCTCCTCCCCACCTACCCATTCAGTGCTGGGAGTGTACTCTTCCTCTTCTCCTCCTCCCACAACTGCCAGGGAGAGGGGAGCAGTGTGTGGCGGTGCCTGGACCTGGGCACAGCTATAACTGAGCTCCAGCTGCTGGGTGTGGCCCTGTCCCTGCAGCCATGGCCTCGCTCAGCCCCAACCAAAACAGCTACACAGTGGGGCTAGGCCAGGCTGCGGGGTCAGCCCCACCCCCAGCAGGTGCAGCTTGGTGACAAGGATGCTGAGCCCTGTCAGCGGCCCAGCCCGACCCGGTATGCATGGCCAGCAGCAAGCTGGGTAGCGGGCTACCCCGACTAGCTCAGAGGCACCACAGGGGCTCGTGGGTCCACAGCCAGCCCCCATGGCAGGCGGCTGCTGGGCTCTGGGCCTGCTGGAGCCTCTGAGCCAGCCCAACTAGCCAGCGCATGCCAGGCCAGGCCAAGCCGAGCTGCTGACAGGGTTCAGCATCCCTGTCACTGAGCTGCACCTACTGGGGGTGGCCCTCTCCCGCAGCCCAGCTCAGACCCACTGTGCAGCTGCCTTGGCCAGCCCAGGCCATGGGGACAGGGTCACCCCCAGCAGCTGTGGTTCATTTACAGCTGCTCTCCATGTCCCAGCTGGGCCAGAGCAGACCAGGAAGCATTTCACAGAGTCACCCCCTCCCTGTCCCTGGCAGTGGGGGGAGGAGGAGAAGGGGGAAGAGCCCCCCCGCCCCAGCACTGAACAGAGCCCCCACCCCGTGGGGGAGGGAGAGGAGTGGGGGGCAGAGTCTCCCTCTGGGGCTGGGAAGCCCCGCATAGAGCCCCCCACCCCACAACAGCAGAGGAGAAGTGGAGGGAAGTCCCCCTCTAGGGCCAGGCAGCTTCGCAGAGCCCCCCTCCCCACTCCACAGCAATGCGGGGGGAGCTTGAGGAGGGGGAAGAGTCTCCCCAGCACTGAACGCAGCACCGCTCCCTGCCCACCCTGTGGAGGGGGAAAAAAGTTCCCCTCCGGGGCCAGGCAGCCTTGAACAGAGCCCCTCTCCCCACCCCGTGGCAGCAGAAGATGAGCAGGGGAAAGTGTCCTCCTCCAGGGCCCCCCCCCCATCCCCACCCACAGCAGCAAGGCAGGGAAGAGGGGGAAGAGGTCCACCCCAGCACTGAACAGAGCCCCCTTCCACACCCTGCAGTGCTGGGGGAGAGGGGAAAGAATTCCCCTCCGAGGCCTGGCACCCCTGTGCGCCAGGATTGCTGCCGGCTGCCATGGAGCCGCTGGGGTGCACTAAGCTCTCCCCTCTTCCTCCTTGCCAGCCACAGCTGTCTGGCCACGCTCCCTCTTCACCATGCAGGCCAAGGTTGGGGTTTAAAGCCCTCCTGAGTCTTACTCAGGCCTCTCCAGGCCTGGCCACGCCCCCCTCACCCCCCTCCTCAGCTCAGCCCTGTGGAAGGGAAGGGTGGGCAGCTCTAGCACCCCTGGGATTCTGGCCTGTCTCACCACAAGCATGTGCCTGCATTTCCAGAATGAAAAGGGAACGTCTATCCACTTGCAAACTGGTTCAATCTCTGCAGGATAGACTAACCTGCAAAAACTGAATCAATTCAGGCTCACGCTTTCTGAATGTCTATCCCTAGCCCAGAAGTTCAGCGCACATAAACTGCATTCAAAACAGCTGAAACTGGTTCAAGATAAACCTGGATGGATGAATGCAGTATCAGACTTAATTGATTTAGGTTAAATCAGCTTATTGAATTTCTGTCCCAGATCCCCTCCAAATTCAAATTAACTCACAATCTCCCAGCATCCCATGATGCTTTGCATCCCCTCCACAACCCCCTCTCCCACTTGCAGGGTGGGCGGGCCAGCCTTGGCCCAAGCTGTATGCTCCATCTGACCAGAGAGGCAAGCTCTAGCGTCCCCCCGAGTTCTGGCCTGGGCCACTGCAGGCATGTGGCTGCATTTCTGGAATCAAAAGTCTGGTCACTTGCTTATCAGGTCAATCTAATGCAGTTTAGACTAATCTGCAAAGACTGAATCGATTCAGCCTCAGGCTTTTTGACTGTCTGTACCTAACCAGTAAGGACTTCTATCCATGAACAGGCATTTGGCTATAATAGGTCAAAAAGGCTTCCCCAACCTATGCATTCTGCAGTTTGAGCCCTGCTATAGTTTAAAAAAAATCTACATTCTGGGAGGAAATAAGCAGAAATTTTCATGAGAGCCTCTATTGATGGAATAAACAGCAAGTGTACAACTCAAGTGATTTATTAGTGGTATACCAAAACCCCTTGAAGTCAACTACAGTTATAGCAGGGCTGAGTATGATTGTTTTTCCAGCTAAAGTGTAACCATTGCTATTTGTGACACAGAGCAAACAGTCTGTCTTGATGTAGAGAGAATCTACGGTGACATGGGAAGTCCTTAAAATACTGGAGGAATTTTGAAGGGAACAGATCCACACGCATGTAAAATTGCAAATCCTCACTCCAAATATTTAATGATTGAAAAATACCTGTGAAGAGACATTAAAGCCCTCTCCAATAGGGACCAAAGCCTTACAGAGAGAAAAAAAGCCACCAAGCAGGTTTTACTATATTCAATATTGTCCAGCATGGGATTACTTTATTTATTTCCCATAGTGTCCATAGGGCACTTTTCAAAATAAGAGAAAAGGCAATAATCCTCGCTCTGCAGCTACATCCACCACTCAGCTCACTGGATGGCAGACCTTTCTGTTCGGTGGTAAGAGTGCAGGTGTGTTGGAGGAAAAAACATTTTAGTCAGTAACAAACCAGCTGATTCTGACAGACCCAGTATGGAAAAGCAGAGTCTAACTAGCCAAGATGCACAATCATGTCTCTGCTTTGCAAGCCTATCAAAGTGCTACAGCTGAGGAAGCAGCACCTATTGGATACACTGAATAAAACAGCCTCGTTGCCGATCGTTTCTAAAATAAACACCTCAGCCTTCGCTTTGACATTTATTTGCTACAAATGCCAGAGCAGTAGAAACCCGCAATCATCAGAGCACGCAGCTCTAACTCAGGCCATCCACACAGGCCGGGCTGCAATTCCCACAGATCCTGGGTAAAGTTATTCAGTGTCTGTCATGCAGAAAGTCAGGCTAAAGAAGCCCAATAATCCCTTCTGCCCCTGTCCTCTGTGAACCCAAAGGGAACCCTATGCACCGAGGCAGGCGGCCTTGGGCCTCTGCGAGTGACCGGGATGCTACTTAGAGGGGAAAAGCACCTGTTTGAAAAGAACAGACTTGATGGGAAAGTTTGCAACGAGTTGTTAATCATCGTCTACTAGTGGCGCATGGTGAAAGGGTCTTCCTCTGTGGGTAGCACTCATCCAAAAGCGTGAAGAAAATAGCATGAGCAGCGGGAAGTGATTCTGAGTGCTCTCAAGGAAAGCTGCGGCTGCTCAACTCTCCCAGGTCCATTACATTACAGAGATCCCTCCCCCACCCCCAGCCACTTGGTGGAAAACAGGCCCAGTTTCCCCGACCTGGCAAGCAACCCAAGATGCCCCTGCACCATCGTGTCAGGAGCAGCGAAGCCAGGGCTGCTCACCCCCTCACACTTGCCACGCCTGAAGCAAGTGCACCGAGGCCCATGTCTTCCCTCCGCCCTCCTGTCATGCCCAAGCAAGGTGGGCAAATTCAGAGAGAGGCCCAGGAAGGACAACAGGCTGTGGGAGGGTGCCTGGCAGTTGCCCTGCGGCAGGGCCCCGTCGGGAGTGGGGAGAGGACAGCATCAGGGATGGGGGAAGTCAGTGCAACAACCGGGCACTTCCCACCCCGAGGAGGAGGAGGAAACCACAGGGCTCTCCGCAGTTTGCATCACAGGGTTGGGAGGGACCTTCGGAGGCATCCAGTCCTGCCCCTTGCTCATGGCAACACCATCCCCACCAAGCCCTCAAAACCCCCAAGGATGGAGACTGCACCGCCTCTCGGGGCACCTCCCAGCCCTTCCCCCCGTCCTGGGGCTGAATCCAACCTCAGCTTCTCCCTGTTCCCCGCCCGCCTCCCACCAGCCCCCAAACCTGCTCGGCCTTCTCTTCTCCAAGCCCCCACCTCTCCTGTGCCCCTAAACCACTCAGGCCCCCTCCTCCTCCCCTCTCTGAGCCCCTAAACCACTCAGGCTCTCTTCTCATCCCATCTCTGAGCCCCTAAACCATTTGGGCTCTCCCCTTGTCCCATCACAGAACCCCTAAACCATTTGGTCTCTCCCCTTGTCCCATCACAGAGCCCATCCGATGCCCCTATACTGCTCGGGCTCTCCCCTCATCCCCCCTCCACACCCCTAAACCACTTGGGCTCCCCCCATCCTGCCCTCTCCAAGCTCCTAAACCACTCGGGCTCCCCCGTCCTGCCCTCTCCATGCCCCTAACCCACTCGGGCTCTCTCCTTGCCCCATCTCCGCGTCCCTAAACCACTTGGGCTCCCCCCTCCACGCCCCTAGCCCCCCCGGGCTGCCCGCGTCCCCCGTGGGAGCGCACCAGGCTTTGACGCGCAGCTGCAGCTCGCCGTCCCGCGCCTCGGGCATCACCCGCTTGGCCACGCGCAGCTTGTTGAGGCCGCCGAAGCCGCCCAGCAGCACGGCGCGCATCTCCTTGGCGTCGGGCGGGCGCCGCGCGCCGGGGGGCCCGGGGTCGCCGGCCGCGGGGGCGCCCTCCGCCTCGATCATCTGCTCCGTCTCCTCCGCCTGCGCGGCGCCCTCCTTGGCCATGGCGCGGGCGGGCGGCGGCGGCTCCTGTTGCACGCGCGGCCGGAGCGGAGTGTGGGGCGCCCGCCCGCGCCGCCCCGCCGTAATGCGCCGAGTAGCGGCGCCGCGGTCCCCGGGGGCTGAGCCAAGCTGTGACGAGGCGCCGGAGCCCCGCGGCCCCGCCCCCCGCCAGCTGTGCGCCAGCGGTGCGGGGGAGGGGGGGTGCTACCCGAGCAGGTGGCAGGCAGGCAGGCTAAGGCATTGAGGCGCGCAGATACCCCCACCTGCAGCCCTCAGTCTCTTTTATTAGTGATTTATTTATTGATTGATTGATTTATTGGTCAAAATGTTTGACTCCGGGAATAGGAGAGAGCCGCTGCTGTGCTGCACAGAGCTGGAGCACGAGTTGGGGGGGTGGTCTTTTCTTTTCTTTTCTTTTTTAAGGCTGATCATTTGGTGTTTCTCTTCATACAAAAAAACTAGAACTCAAAATGATAGTTTCATAGTTTCTAGCGTCAGAAGGGATCCGAACAGATCAAAAATACCTTTTATTAGACCCACTGGGGTTTATCTTGGGATGCGTGGCAGGGCGGAGGTGGTGTGGTGCCTTGGAAAGGATCTCAAGGCGCGGGGCGGGGGTGGCCACGCACCCGGGTTGAGACTCGCTGAACTAGAGCTAGCTCTGCTTGAGAGTCACGGCCCTGCTTTCCCTCTCCGACAGTCCCCTTGCACGTGCATCCCCAGAGGGTGCCGACCACATCAGGCCGTGCGCGAAACACAAGAAGAAGGTGGGGTGAAGCTTGATGTTCTCCTCTATTGCCTTTTAGCCTAATGGTTAGAGTCAAGGATTTGAGCAGGATGTTCCCCAGAAGCAGGGACATGCATTTCCCTGGGGACAACCAGCAGCAGTACATATTTGTGCCCCTGGTAGTTGTCCCCAGGCATGCCCCTGAGCACAAGGGGAGACTGGGGCCAGCACCCGGGTTGGGCCCAGCAGCTCTACCTGGGGTCCTGAAGGCCTCGTGGGATTGCAGTGGTAGTGATGCTGGTGCACAGAGCCTGGCCAGCAACTGGAGCGTGGCTCTGGCTGGCCAGGCTCCATTTTCGCGTGGTGCACACTGCAGCCATATGCATCACCCTGCTTTTTCTGACATGATATTTTTGACACTGGGATCACCTGGTGTCAAAAAAACCCGCTACACTGCAAATTATTAGTGTGATAAATGTATGCAAACTGCACATGCGTGCTCATGGGGGCACACCCGATGAGTTCAAACTCATCTTTTGCCTAAGGGGACTTGGAGCCAAATCACCCACCATCTCAGAAACTGCCCTACTAATCTATCCAGCACTACAGACTTCCTCAGGTCTCCTGTTGAAGCCGTTCCAATTTAAATGTATGCTGTGAGCAGAGGCATGAGCAACCATATGAGTGACTATAGCCTACTGATTAGCACACTTGTCTGGGATGGAGAACCTCATGTGCTACCATGAATATTGAAGCCTGTTGTTTAAGGCTAAATACAGACAGTCAAAAAGTCTGAGGCTGAATCAATTCAATCTTTGTAGGTTAGGCTAATAGTGTAGATTGAACCAATAAGCAACTGAACAGACATTTACTTTTGATTCTGGCAATGCAGCCACATGCCTGCAGTGGCCCAGGACACAAGCAGGGGGCGGGGGACACTGGAGCACACCTTCCTACTCTGCTGGGAGCAGACAGCTTGGACCAAAGCTAATCCGCACACCCTGTGAGGTGGGAGTTTGTGGGGGAAGGTGCAAGGCATCCTAGGATGCTGGGGGACTGTGAGTTAACTTGAATCCAGAGGGGACATGGGATAGAAGTTCAATCAAACAATTTAACCTAAATCAGTGAAGTCTGATACTACATCCTTCCAGGTTTATCTTAAACCGGTTTTGGCCATCTTGAAAGCAGTTTATGCGTGCCGAACTTCTGTTGTGTTACAGATTTGAACCAATTTTGGATCACTTATACCGATTTATGTATAATTTCTGTCCCTAGCCTAAAGGGTCCCCCACATTGTGGGCAAGTGCTCTGAACTAGGCTATTGTATAAAAGGAGGTACTGACACTTTCGTCCTACCGTGACCTCCAAGCTCATGTTCTAATGGAAAGAAGAAGTTGCTATCACGTTTTAGGTGACACTTGATGTTGTGGGTGTGGATTACGCTTGATATTGCGCTCTGTGAATGTTTGTTGGATTAGGCTTGTCGGGGGAATGGAATGAAGCAAGGAAAACTGAATTTCTGGCTCACCAGTGGGTTTAGGTATGAGCTAGACACTGAACTGCTCAATACTGTCAAACTGGAGGCAATTTTGGGTATACTCAGAAGTGCACTTCTGGGTTCTGGGGAACTCTAAGCTAAAAAACGGAGGTGCCTCTGGGCTTTGGGGAGTGGGCAAAACTAGAGACAGCTACGAAGGAGCTTTCAGGATTTTAAGTGTGAGTTTAGGCACCCGAAATCCCACTCTTATGTACCTAAGTTCTTTTACAGATCTGGCTTTCTACCAAACATACTCAACGTAACTCTAAGTAAGGGAGTCAGTGCACTATCTAAATGCTTAAAATTATATCTGTGTTTGATTGTTCCGCAGCCTAAAGCAACGCACCATGCAAGAGAGGGGACGACATGATGATTAAAAAAAACCATTACTGCTTTAACACAAACAGCTACCAATTTTCTTAAGATCTGTTCATAATGCCTTGTTTCACGTCTGTGAAGGAGCCAGAATAATGGTGCCATTGTGCTAAAATGTGCAAAGGCTCTGATTTATGCATGCTGGGGGCGGGGGATCTCAATACATATTTATTTGTCTCTGATTGTGTATTTAGCACACTGCATTTAAATAAAGCAAAACAGCTTTAAAAGATGCTCATCATCAAATTAGAATAAGTAATAGGCTAAGGTGTTAGTGCTTAACCATTATAGTAATGAGTGGTAACATCAGATCATAGACAGAAAGATCTTCCATATGACTATCCCTGAAGTGGTAAGCGTACCGATAGTGATGCTTGTGCTAGGAAAAAAAAAAATCACTACGTGCAAGATTAAAATGCATCTGTTTCACATGAAATGGGTGGATGTTATTCTTCTAATCTGGCTCAATAACTCTGTAGAAGATAATTGAATTTTCTATGTATTTTTTTACTGCTTGGAGACAAAACATAAAAAATGCTGCTTGAAACTGCTCGCAAGATGTATTGAAAGTAGAAAAATAATGTAGCTGTAATTGCAACGGCTCTTTAGACACATGAGGTTTGAAACGGATGTAAAAACACCAACACATGAGTACACATGGTGGGACAATGAGATTAGCAGGCCATGAGGACTTGATTAGCTCTCTTGGAAGTGTATCATCTCCCAAGGGTGGCCTAGGTCTAACTGAGAGCAGATTTTAGTCCTCCATATTCCACATACAGGTTGTGTTCTTAGGTCCATTTAAAATATAACCATATTTTTTACCATTCAGTTAAAAGACAATTTAGGTAGATGTGTCTTTGTCCATGTAGCCCCAGGAAAGAGGAACATTGACAAGAGTCTTTGAGATGACATGGTCACAGGTGATGGCATCTGCTTATCCTACATAACAGCAGGAGGAGGTATGCAACTATTTAAAAAGGTCAAGGAGCTTCAATCTCCCTCCCACTCTACTGATGATAATGTGAATATCCTGCTTTCCCCATTAGCTATACTTGGCTGGTTAGATGTTGCAAACACAGCCTTCTTTTGCTTTAGGTCTGGCCATTTTAATGCATGACTAAGCAACCAGGAGCTGAAATAAAGAATGCCATGCATTAGATTCCAACCAGTTTGCTCGGCTGACATTTTTAGACATAATTGTAACTCAAATGAATGGCAAAGTACAGAATGACTGGGGGAAACAGAGTAGATACTGGATGTCAGCAAGGTGACTGTCAGTAAACAAAGAAACTTCATACAGTTTGAAATTTTATTCATTACTCTAGTGGTCCAGCACATCAGAAATTAGCAGACCTGAACCCTCTGGGGACTGCATTTATTAGGAGGAATTTTCTGGTGGTGCCACAGGTTGGTGATCTGCTTTGACAGTGATTAGCCCAGCTGATTGTGATTTATGTGGGGCGGAGGCTACCATGAATTTTTGGGTGCCTGCAGCCCCCCCTGTAGACCTGCTCCTGCCTAGGGTCAGGGATGACCTAGTTAGGGAAATTTTGGAGGGTCTGGATGTGTTTAAATCAGTAGGTTCAGATGCTCTTCACCCGAGGGTGCTGAGCAAATTGGCGGGGGTCATAGAGGGGCCCCTGGCATGGCCTTATGAGTGCTCGTGGGGCACTGGCCAGGTACCAGAGGACTGGAAAAGGGCCAACGTGGTCCCCATTTACAAGAAGGGGAGAAAGGAGGACCCCAGCAATTATAGACCAGTCAGTCTCACCTTGGTTCTTGGGAAGACCTTTGAGAAAATTATCAAGGAGCACATCTGCAAGGGCCCAGCAGGGGAGGTAATGTTCAGGGGCAACCAACATGTGGTCATTGAGGGCAGGTCCTGTCTGACTAACCTGGTTTCTTTTTATGATCAAGCCACAAAGTCCCTGGACAAGGGTGTCGGGGTGGATGTCATTTTCCTGGACTTTAAGAAGGCCTTTGACACCATTTCCCATCACATTCTCTTTAAAAAAGTTGGTGACTGAGGCATTGATGCCTACAGTCAGATGGGTGGCAAATTGGTTGGATGGTCGCACCCAGAGAGTAGTGGTGGACGGGTTGTTTTCAACCTGGAGGTATGTGGGCAGCGGAGTCCCCCAGGCCTTGGTCCTGGGGCCTGTAATGTTCAACATCTTTATCAGCGATCTGGATGTGGGGGTGGAAAGCACACTGTCCAAATTCACTGACAACACCAAGTTGTGGGGCGAGGTGGGCACGCTGGAGGGGAGGGACAGAATCCAACTAGATCCAGACAGGTTACAGAGGTGCGTGGATGAGAATAGGATGGAAATCAACACAGACAAGTGCAAGGTGCTGCATCTAAGGAGAAGGAACCAGCAACACACCTATAGGCTGGGGAACACCCTTCTTGTCAACACAGTGGCAGAAACGGATCTTGGAGTCATTGTTGACTCCAGGATGAACATGAGCCACCAATGCGAGGAAGTGGTCAGTAAGGCTAACCGCACCTTGTCGTGCATCTACAGATACATCATGAGCAGGTCCACGGAGGTGATCCTTCCCTCTATGCGGCGTTGGTCAGGCTGCAGTTGGAGTACAGCATCCAGTTCTGGGTGCTGCACTTCAAGAGGGATATGGACAGCATCGAGAGGGTCCAGGGGAGGGCCACTTGCATGGTCAAGGGGCAGCAGGGCAGGCCCTATGAAGAGAGCCTAAAGGGCCTGAACCTGTTCAGCCTCCACAAGAGAAGGCTGAGAGGGGATCTGGTGGCCATCTATAAACTTACCAGGGGGTGCCAGCGGGAACTGGGGGAGGCTCTGTTCCCCCGGGCACCACAGGGGGTTACTAGGAATAACGGCCACAAATTGTTAGAGAGAAGGTTCATGCTGGACATCAGGAGACACTACATTACAGTTAGGGCTGCCAGGCTCTGGAATGGGCTCCCAAGGGAGGTGGTGCTCTCTCCTACCTTGGGGGTCTTCAAGAGGAGGCTGGACAGATATTTGGCTGGGGTGATATGACCCCGGCACCTGTTCCTGCCTGGGGCAGGGGGTTGGACCTGATGATCTGTTTCGGTCCCTTCCGACCCTAAGCACTATGATACTGTTGCCCTGTGGGGTCAGGCCAATGCTCAGGATCTCAATATTGTGCTGTTAGACAGGAGTGCGTGGTGTACAAATTGCACATACACACACACACATTAGTTAGATGCGCACACACACACTCTAGGTGCATACACCCCCACCAGGTGTGCGCACACACACTACCAACTCAGGCACATACACATCCAAAATTAGAACATGTATGAGCTTGAATTGGTGATAGGTATGCATGTGCCTAGGCTGGTAATGATAATGACATGAAATTATACACAATACACACATACATACACATACACTGTCATCTGAGTCAGTGTTTAACCTGTGTGTATGTGTGTGCGTCGGTGCCTGTGGTACCTATGCTTGGGGTGCTTGGTAACTAAAGAGCAAGTGGCAGAGATCGGGGGAAAGGGAGTGGGGATAAGGTGTAGCAGTCGCAGAGATCAGGGGAAAAGGCAGTGGAGATGAAGCAATAGCTGTGGCAGAGATCAGGGGAAAAGGCAGTGAAGATGGGGCAATAGCAAAGAAACAGCGGTTTGCAGGCAGAGAGGAGCTCAGGATGGCTGGAGCCACAGGACCATGGGACAGGTGTTGGGAGGTGGCGGTGAGCCAGAAGCAGGAGAGGGAGAAATGAGACAGGAGTTAGAGGGGTGAGGAGCAGAGATTGGAGCAGGACCGGAACCGTAGTAAAGCAAAACCCAACTCAGGGGTCCAAATAACAGTTTTATTAAATGAACACTGTACTGTACAGCTTGGTTCCCACACACACTCACACAATGGTAGCAGGAGAAAGAGACTCAGTGGAAGGGTTGGAGTTCAGGTAGGGAAGAAACAGAGTCCAAGTCCTTGGTTGAAGAGAGGGTGGGGGTGATAGCTTTCTATCCTGGGCTGTGAGTTGACCCTCGATAGCCAGTTGGGGTCTTCTCCAGCAAGGTGTTGTCCAGAGGGGGGTGGCTGGTAGGGCCTTGGGGCGGATGGGTAGTGCTGGTCCAGATGGAGAGGGCGTCCCAAGGAGTCAGTCTTCACTACCCCTTTTTATGGGGAAGACTACCTCTTATCTCCTATGGGGAAGGCCTTTCCAGGCAAGGTCAGCCCTGTTCCAGAGGGCTCCAGATGTTCATACTAAGCATGTGCGACCTTGGCACAATGGTGGGTTGCCTCATCTTTTGTTTCTTGAATGCTGAGGGTGGTTCCAATGGCTGGGTCGTTGGCCCAGGTATTGGTTTTGATGGTGGGGTGATTTAGTAGGGGGTCCTGCTATCATTGTGTTTCACTCATCCATTCACTCTTTTGTTTCAGGCATTCAAGGAAAACCAGTTTAGTGGGAGAGGTTACAGAATTGCAACATACTTACACAACAGGGCATGGGGACAAGATGGGAACAAGATAGGAATGGATACTTGACATCACTTTACAGACACAGGCCTAAACCATACAATATTAATATGAAACAATAACAATCAATGCACAAATGATAGGAATACAATATAATACAATATAAAATCATCACAAACATAACAGAAAACTATTTACAATACATAAAAAGGGGCTTATTACAATAATAGTATACAAGAACTTAGCTTACCTAGTACTACTTGTAATCACTTACAGGGGATAGAGAGGGCAGAGAGAAAGTCAGAAGCGATTGGGGAAGAGGAGGGAATGCATTTTAAAAATAAAAATAACAAAAACTGAGGGGTTTGCTACAATACTGTGATACTATGATAAAGTCCATGATGTGCCTCCCTTTGGTTTGGGATCAAGAGCAGTCTATCCAGATTGAAGGATTTAGCCATATAATATTGTTTGCTCATGGAAAGAGATTGAAGCATGCCTTATAGTACAGCCATTTCACAGGACTGTAATGCCTGGTTTATAGTACAATCAATGTTTGTTCTACATTAGTCACGTGCAACAGATATTCTTGAGTTTTTCCCTATTCTGTATTCTCCGTTACGCTGATTTAATTCCCAAGCACTTTTCTAACAATATTAGTTCAAATCACACACATTAGGAGGCTTATGCTAAGAAGCATTGCTAAGACTTATTCTGACAATTTAGAATAGGTTTTAAGTTAACTGACCTTTACTGCTACAGCTGTTTACACTGGTTTTATATCTGTGTAGTAAAGTGACTACATAAATCAATGAGGGCTTCATTCGACATCACTGGACTCACAAAGTGTCTTTTCACTGACTTCGGTGGGCTTGAGATCAGGCTCTAAAAATACAGCTGTGGGAAAATTTAGAAGGGTACTTGATGGAGATAGGCAGGTAACAGGGATAAAAACCTGAATAGAAGGGAATCTAGGTAGGCTGGTTATATTGTCACAATCTTTACTTGCATGTTGAGCCAATACCATGTTTCCCAGTGCCATTCCTTGCAACAGTATGTTGGAGAGGGTGCCTCAAAAGAGAAATAAATATGTAGCAATAGACCCACAGGCAAAAGTTGGCAGTTGAAGTCAACCGTCTCTTATTTAGGACCAGATCCTGCCAACGTTATTTATAGCACATAAGGCTTTACTCTGAAAGAAGTGCCTCTGAAATCATTTTAACCATTCCAGAGACCAGGTACTATTCATTTGAACGTTTAGGAGCTGAGCTAAACCTTCTTTAAAATGGTGGGTGCAATATTAGTCCTTGGTTCAGTTAAGTGTCAGAAGGAGCTAATTTTTTTTTGGAGTAAGATACTCAAGTCTACCAGTCAAAACACAGGATATGTGCAATGCTACCCAGAGTGGTTTTGCTGGGACCTGAATGCAACTGTGTAGCAAGAGAGAATCAACAATACCACAGAAGCCGGCAGAAAAGGGAAAAGAAATCCAAGGATATCACATGCACGGCCCACAAAGTGCTTTTTAGGAAAAAATAACTACCGTCTGGGAAGAGAGGCTTGAACTTTGAGCAAACAAATCGTTTCCTTTGTGGGGAAAATTAGTAAAAGCTCATTTGCATTAAGCCCAGCATTTTTGCTTTTATTTGAAGAAAGAATTATTTGAAAGTTGTATTAGTAGATCATATCCATAGATTCATAGATGTTAGAGGCTGGAAGGGACCTCACGAGATCATCCTGCACTTGGGCAGGAAGGACTGCTGGGGTCAGATGAGCCAGCAAGGTGTGCATCAAGTCATTATTTAAAGATCTCCAGGGTCGGTGATTGTGCCACCTCTGGGGGGAGCCTGTTCCAGACCCTCAGCAGTCGAATCATAAAGAAGTTTCTCCTTACGTCCAATCTGAAGCAATCTTCAAGCAGTTTGTGTGCATTGGTTCTTGCTTTCTGTTGGGGTGCCTTGGTGAACAGATGCTCCCCCAGGCCCTGATGTACACCCCTTATATACTTATAGGCTACTACCAAGTCCCCTCTGAGTCTTCTCCAAGCTGAACAGTCCCAAGTGTTTCAGCCTCTCCTCGTATAACCTGCTCTCTAGACCTCTAACCATGCTTGTGGCCCTCCTTTGGACTCTCTCGAGCTTCTCCACATCCTTCCTGAAGCGCGGTGCCCAGAACCAGACGCAGTACTCCAGCTGCGCTCTCACCAGGGCCGAGTACAGCGGGAGGATGACATCCTTAGCTTTGCTCGATGTCTCGGTAGATGCATGCCAGTTTGATTTGCTCTGCCAGCTACGGCATCACATTGGTGGCTCATGTTCATGTTGCAGTCTATCACAAACCCCAGGTCTCTCAGTTGTGGTGCTGGCAAGTGTAGCACTGCTGAGCCTGTAAGTGTGTTGAGGATTATTTATTCCCAGATGCAGCACTTTACATTCCTCTGTGTTAAACATGATCAGGTTTTGATCCGCCCAGCTTGCAAGCCTGTCCAGGTCAGCCTATATCCCCAGCCTGTCCTCAAGCGTGACCGCACTCCCCCATAATTTGGTGTCATAATTTGGTGAACTTTAGCAGACATTTACATCTACTGGGTGTTTATGGAGGCTTCTTAAATTGTCAAAATGTAGGCAATTAATGAGATTGCCCACTGAAGCTTTATTTCCTTCTACAGTCTAGTGTTAAAAGACTCTGTGCACTGTGGGGACAAATAATGAAAAACCCCTCAGAATGCTCTGCATAAAGATAAAAATCTTTATGCATGATCCAGCCCTTTCCATCTCTTCTATGCCATAAAATTCTCATTGTATTTGGTAAAAAAATGCATTTTATTTATGATATGGTACATGCATGTGTGCACACTGAATGTCTATTTTTGTCCATTATTATAACCCGGTGTCCATAACCACATCTGTTATCACTGGGGAACTGGTCTTATTCAATATGTCCTATCAATATGTAAAACATATCAACAAAGGAAAAGCAGGAAAATCTTTAACATGAAAGATTAACATGAAAGGATGTCAGTTTTTTTGCAGTCAAAGCCGACTGATATTTTATAAACCTAATTTCACACTGAGATAATTGTTTTATATATTTGTTTAATCTTAGCTGCAGTTTTTTTTTTTAAATCAGTGGAATTATGTATGAATTCTTGTATGAATCATAGGTGCAATGAAATAATTCAGTGTTTATAGTCATTGCAGAGAGCTGTATTTTTCCCTTCAGTGGAAAAAAGCAGTTTAATGAACCTCAGTATCATTTGGAGTAATGAAAGTGTGTTGCATTTTAAATTAAAAAGGAAAATAAACTCAAGGATTTGCACTGTGGATTTGGTAATACCAAGAGACACCAAAATGATGATTCATTCTGCTCATTGCCAAGTTAGTGTATTTTCTCATTATTTTCTCGTTTGTCTTGCATATAAGTTGCACTGAAATAATTTGGTGATGGGTACAGTAAAAATTAGATAGATCAGGGAACTGTTAATCAAGAAATAATGAACTTTAAGGAGTCGCTCTGAACTATTTTGTAAAGATCCTTTTGTACTCTATTCTCACTGAACAAGGCAAATTATTTCTTCCTATATTTTTTTTTTCTTTCACCTTCCTTCTCTTTCCCTTACAGTGGATCTGTTACAGATATGGTGATTTTTATTTAGTAGGAGAACAGGATCTGATGCCACAGTTGATGGGAGTCATATAGTATTGTCTACCTACACCACTAATTTCCCTTTGCTATCTTTCTTGCCAAATCCTCATTTAGTTTTAAAAAAAAAATCACACTTCATTTCAGTTAGTTAAATGGAGTTATAGTGTACATTTAAAGGAAAACATATCTTATCATGCTGATGTGTCAAAGGAACATATTTGTATTTCCAGCAAAAATGCCATTACTGTTAGTATAGTGGGAAATCAAATTTAATCTAATAAATATAGATTAACCTCTGAGCAATGAGACAGAACAGAGACCGCCAGGGTTACTTGTGAAATGTTGACCAACGCCTAGAACATTGTGGCTTTGTCTTGCCTTGATCTTCCTCCTCTTTTAGCCTTGATTACCCCACCCATCTATAAAAAGGCACCATCTCCCTCCCATCCCTAAGGATAATGAAAATTAGCTACTGTTTTATAATGAAAATTAGCTACTGTTTATAGTGTACTTTGAATATAGTGGTGTGTGAGTGCTAAGTATCAATAGGAGGTTATCCCACCTCCTGGGATGCCAAAGATTCCAGGCTGCTTTCATACATCGCTCTTCTTGGTTTTTGTAGCCGAAGTAAAAATGTCAGCGCTTGTTATGTTCACCAAAGAAAGAATATTGAGACCTCGGATGTCTGGAAACAAAAAACTTTTTTTTTTTTTGTGCGGATTCATTTCATTCTGTGTAAATTTAGCTTCAAGAAACTAAACCAATAATTCCACTTGACATTTCAGATCAATTCCATCTTGGAAATTATGGAGCCAGAGTGTCTTGTTATAGGAAGTTCTGGTGGAAAAATAAGCTTTACTGCTAAAATTCAGACAAATTAAGCCTGAAGAAGAATGAGGATTCAACAGATAAAGAGAGTAAGGTTGTAAAGGATAGCCTGTCATTAGACAAACACTCTATGACATCATAATATCACCAGCATTAGCTTATATTAAATCTCTGGACCAGCAACCCCACTTATCAGAAGAGTTATGACTGCTGCGCACGGGGTTCTTACCACATTCTTCATGGCACCAAGTCATTGTTTGACTTTTTTGTGACTCAGGCTTCTCTCATTTAAAATAAATATGGGTCTTGCTCAAAAGCCAAGTGCAGTCATTTGGGCTTGTTTGGCAAAGTTCAGTAGTGTACTTCTTGATGGCAACACTCCAAAAGTGCAGCTTTGGGGAATAAGATAAGGTGGTAGCCATATGATTCTGGGCTGTCATAGGGGCCAAAGCAACCTCTGGCCTAATTTGGAATAAAAAAAAATCATGAGTCCAGTTCACAGCAGCTGTTTGAGTGTTGTGCACAGCACAGAATATCTATAGCCGCATGTGATAGTGCCTCCCACTCATGACATAGCCTTTCCTACCTTCAGTACCATTCTGAGCAAAGCCTTTTAAGGGGACATTGTACTGCACTAAGGGATTTGGTGCCTTTATGACTGTACATAGTTGTGGGCAACTTTACAACACTTATGTAATGCTGGAGTGGTGCATCACAACCAGGTCTGTAGGGAAACAGTCTTTCCTGCTATCTTTAAATGACCTCTTTTCCTGAGCTCTGTAGTTGGATCCCACTTCACTGCTCAGCCAAGTGCCATTGATTCTGATATGTGCCACTGTACTTTTCTTCATATGCAGCCCTTAAATAAAATCCTTATTTAAGGGATTGGTTTGCTCTAAGAATTATTAACCTACTGAGAAATGTGCTTCACTAACAAAGCTGGTCCCCTATGAAGTGATTTCAGCACAGGGACTGTTACATTAATGGTGCATACACTAAAACCAAATGAGTCAGTGGCGCTAGTGAGACCTCACCTAGAGTACCGCATCCAGTGTTAGGCACTGCATTTTAAGAACAATTTAGATGAATCAAACGAATCCCATGGAAAGCAACAAAAATAATTAGAAGTCTAGGAAACATGGTTTATGAGAAAAGGTGAGAATAACTGGGATTAATTAGTCTGAAGAAGAAAATACTGAGGTTGGGGGTGGGGGGCGGGGAGGATTTGAAGGGAGGTTATGAAGGAGATAGTAATAGACTGTCCTTTGTGGCTGCAGTTAACTGTCTTAACTTGAAACAAGGGAAATTTAGGTTGGAAGAACTTTTTAATGTCTGAGAGTGGTTAAGCACTGCAAATATTACCTGAAGCAGTGATGCTCAACCTCTACCCCATGGACCAAATGTGGCCCTGGGCCATATCATTTGGCCTGCAGGTCTAGAAATGTTGAGAGCCACAGTGATTAACACTGCCACTACTCCCCTGCCACCAAATTTCTGGACCCAGGGGGAGCCCCATAGGCCAGATGACATGGTCCCACATGCTGTAGCATGTTGGTGTGCTGGGTCATCGGTGGTGAGATCCAGCACACAGAGCAAAGCTGGGTCAGCATGCTGGGTTGCACTCAGACTCCATGTGCTGACACCATGCTGAATCCAGCTCATGGACTGACCTCAAAACATTCATGTGGTTTGTGGGGCCAAAAGGTTGAGCACCACTGATCTAGACTGTGCAATCTCCATCCTTGGAAGTTTTTAAGAGCCGGTGAGACACAATTGTTTAGAATGGTTTAAGCAGGGGTAATCCTGTCCTGAGCAGGGGATTAGATTAGATGACCTAAGTCCCTTCCAGCCTTGTTTTTCTAAGTCTTAATTACCTCCTGTATAAAGACGAGGGTCCTATTAGTTTATGGTTAATACATAATGACAAAGCATTATGTAAGAGCTCAAACTATGGCTATCCATGCTGTAACCTGATACTTCCACCATTTGAATAAATGTTGAATAAATAAATTCAAATATTTCCACCATTTGAATAAATTATAAAGTTTTATGTCTATCTATATATATATTTTTATTTCCAAGTATATTTTATAAAAATATATATTTTTTTATTTCCAAGCTATATTTCCAAGTACAGGAAGGTAACTGAAAATGGACTTTGTAGTCTGAAATGGAGCTCAGTTAGCTGACAGGAATGCATACTACAGAATGAAGACAACGGAGTATACAGATGTCTGCATTTCGTTCTTAGATGTATTGGGGATACGATGGATTTAGTTACTAAGGTGTGTTGACTGCTGTACTAACCAACTGAATGTCAAACAATCACCGAGATGAGACTGGAATCAATCCTAGTGTGTGCTGCCTAGCCCAGGAGACAAGCAATTGTTTGGGACTTAGTTCTTTTGAGGGACTGATGCCACCCTCAATTCTTTTGTTCATCCTTGTGTTCAGCACTGTTGACAGTCAGAACCTGTCAAAGTATCTGAGCTTCAGCATTCACAAAATGTGAGATACCTAAAAAAGAATGGCTAACTTACCTTAATGTCACTGGTTACTTACCATCCGGTAGCTTAAGTTCTTTGAAATGGGTTATTCACATTAATTCCACTTTCGATGCGCATGTACCCATAGAGGAGATCAGATTCTTTTCTGTCTAAGTGGCAGAGGACTCTCTAGCTGCAGGAAAAGTGGGAGTGCCATAGAATTCATTTGAACTGCATTATTACTGTAATATAGATAAACCATTTTTGAATGACAAACTACGTGGATTCAAGCTCTCTGGTTCCAAGGAGGCTCTCATGCTCCAGAAGAAAAAGTTGAAGAGCTTCTCAGTCATTTACTGGGCCCTCTTGGAGAAGGAATGACAGTTCAAGCATCTACCTGGATGTGCCCTCCTTCAAAGCAGAAAAAGGCATCTTAAATGCCTCTCATTAAGTAGGACAGTAATGTTATAACAAAGGTACTTTGTGAGCTTCAGAGACTTTGATTCTATCATAGCATCTGGATCCTGTTCCTGATGTGATAGAAACAATTTTTTTTTGGAATTTTGGTTTTTTACTGTTCATAAGCATATATTAGATATGCTAGGACTGGCTAGACCAGCAGTTGGAAACATTTTCCAGTGCTGGGTAGGAATAGCCCAGCTTGGGTTCAAGGCAGGCTGGGGTGCTAGGACTCAGCCACCAGTACTGCTTCTTCCTGCCACCCAGCCATCCTGCAGCATGGTTTAAACTCCTAACTGCTTATGGTGTGGGTCAAGTCTCCCGCTGCTGAATGCTGCTGAAGCCCCCCTACTCCATGGGCCAGCTCCAATGGCTCCACAGGCTATAGACTGCCAATGCCTGGACTAGACCAAGAAAAGATAAAAGATGAACAGGACAGGAGACATCGCAGGACCTTCTTGCTGCTACAGACAGTAGGAAAGAACCAAGGGAAAGAAGGGCCTCTCTGTCTTTTATGTCCTAGTGGCTGGTTAGGGCAGGACGAAGAGAACCTAAGGTGCAGTGCTAGACACGACTGCCCAAAAGAACGACCTCTAAAAGTATGCAAATTCACCTGCATGGGGCACATGCACCAGGCATCAAATCCACCTGAAGGATCACAAGTTACTTTTGAAAATGTAGGTCCTCATATCGAAATGAGACAATTTTGTAAGACAGCTCAGACCTTTAAATGGCAGGATGAAAGTTTAGTTGCCTGCCTTCTGAGATGGGAACAATCAGGAAAAAATGGAACTGTGCTTTAAGTGACACCCAAGGTGCAGGCTGCATCACAGGAAATTCAGCTACCACAGTGGACCTCTGTAGGAGTCTTGAAAAGCTATATATTAACCATTGAACACAGCAGTTGTTAGTAGGGCCCCTGAACGGTCAGGCAATGGTTGAATTAAGTGACAAAAAAACAAGTGAAGAAATGAGAAAGGACGGTTAAAGTCTGAAAGGATCTTCAAAGAATTTTGCAAGCAATCTGAAGGAAAGTCACATCAATCACAGCCCAGGCTGCAAGCTGGAAGCTCCAGAAAAGGAATAACGGAGGTTAATGAGAGAGAGAATGTCAGTAATAAGAAACTTCCCAGACAAGGATCTCTTCCTGTTTTCAAACAATGGCTAATTAACACAGCGTTATCAACATCTATCCTACAACAGAATGAGCTGAGTCACAGGGAAATTAAGGTCTGCAACAAATGTTTCCCTGAGTATTTCAGCTGGGTGCTGGAATTCTCCAGGGAGGAATAGGGCCAAGAAGAATGGTTTCTTCAGGGCAGCACCAATGTGTGCAGACCAGAGTTTAGCCTAGTGACTGTATCATCCACAGCCCTAACATGCACCCTACTTAGAGAAGCTGATAAAGATGTGTAATGATACCCCATGTCTTGCTTTTTCCCCTTTGAATAGTGCCTGCCCAGCAGAAAGCCTTTCTGGACTCCTTTTCACATAGGGACAACACCTCGCATTGCACAGGATAACTGTACCCGTTTCCCTGTCAGTGTAACATATGCACCCATAGAAGTAGGATGGAATTTCTATCTTTATGACCCACCTACTAAAAAGTTATTAATAGAGCTGGAAACAGAACCTTTCGGTGCATCCAGATGAGCCCCAGGTCCTTGTTTCACCGAGGACTAGTAGCAGTAGCATGCCTTGTTCTGCTGCTACTTGTCCCTGGGAAACTCCTGTGCCATGTGCACTCTGGCACATGGCAAGTTACCCCAGGTGAGGTAGGAGAGGCTGGGGCCAGCAACTGTGCTGGCCCCAGCAGCCTTACCTGGGGTCCTGGGGGCCTCCCAAGGCTGCAGCTGCAGCAGGAAGCCTGGCTGGCAGCCGGAGTGTTGCTCCAGTAGGCCAGGCTCTAGTTTTGAACAGCGCACACTGCCATCACATGTGTTGCCCCGCTTTTTTTCACTGAGAGTTTTTTTGACCCTGGGATTTCACAAGGTCAACCCCCCCACTCCCCCAGGCTGCAAGGTAGCAATGCAGGGAATGCCTGCATGTGCAGTGCATGCCACCGCAGATGTGTATGCGGTGCCACATACCACACGTCCGCACTTGCCTGGACGCAGCCTTTGAGTCCCAACTCCCAGTCCTGTGCTTTAAGTGCTACATTATCTGATACTTCCCTTCATACCCTTCCAAAAGGAGGGTCCTCAGCACTAATCTATCAAGCTTTCTTCTTTATTAACTTGATGTATAGATGTACAAAATCAGGACTGAGTTTTAGAATGCAAATTCCAAACTGTGAATACATGCCCACTTATGCTAAGACACTGATATTTAAGTTGCTTTGTAGTCAATGGTAAGTGCCATCACTATAATTTTTAGTACCCTTTAAAATGAGACAATGCATGCTTAATGCGAACAATCATAGTATTTCATTCTCTGCATCACAAATTTAAAGGCATCTTTCTTCTCTTCAGGCTACAATACATATAAAGCTGAGCAGCTGTTCACATTATATACTCGGGAGCCTGCACGAGCCCATCAATCTCTTAAGATTCATTACTAGCTTATCTTTTTGTTCAGGACAGTTCTGCTTCATTTTGTATTTTGCAGGTGACAAGATGAAATGCCAAGTCAAGTCTCCTGGATGAGACGGAGGAGCAAATCCAGCCTGCGGCCCAGTAGGAAGCGTACCAGGAATTGGAGTGTGCATGATGAACAGGAATCAGCTAAGAGTCAGAGTTGCAAGGCTTGATATTCCCTTTGCACAGACCGAGGTGAAATGCCCTAGTTAACATGACAAAGGAAGAAGTCCTAGCCTGTCAAATGTTTGTGTGGGAGCTTTGTGCGAGCCATTTATATAACAGTTCACATCGCATTTTGCCTTTATAAATACTATATATGCTGGAAAGGCACCCAGGGCCTTCAGTTGTCAGGTTTCTGCTCAAGTAATTTTCTTTCTGAATACACGTAACTTCCTGCACAGGGCCACTCTATTGAACTGAGCAATAGGAATCTCATTTGCTTCACTAGGAGAAAGATCAGGCTCTTGTTCTGAGTGTATTCTGGGCAAATTTGACTGGATCCTGCAATCCATTACTCACATGAGTAGCCCCATTGCACAAGTTAGTCTATAGGATGGGTCCTTGGTTAGGCTGCACCTTTAAAAATATATTCTTTGATGTCTGCTGTGAACGTACAGCATAGACCAGGCAGACCATGCTAGGAAATATTAAAATTTCCTTGTATTCATCAGATGCCAATGGCAACTGTAGCAGGTTAGGTGAAGCAGTTGTCATGACAACTCAATTAACTACATAAACATAGCTGTGTGCAGTAGCAGCCCCAGTCCTGTATATCACTTCCATCTCAGCCCAGGAACTCTGAGTAGCTGTGCACATGAATCTGCTCATTCTCCTTTGGGCAGCGAGGGGTACTGCCATACCATATAATGTTGTTTCCTGTCGCAGACTGACTTGATTTCCCCTGAAATCATCTCAGTTTGACATTGTAACAGAGCAACTTCTAAGTCTGGTGGCACTGAAATCCAGCTCAGTCTGTTTTCATCTTAACCTTAACTCTTTCCTCCGACCAGTCTTATTGACTTCAGTGGGTTTTGCTATAGTAGAAACTGCATCAAAGAAGCAGAGAAATGGTTAGCTTCCTCTTCTTGCTACTGCTGTAGAGGTCGTCACATAAGTGTTTTATACTGGTGGCTAATCAGCATGGTCTGTTGCTCAACACCAATTAAAGGAACCCCCTTTTTTAAAAATTACCACTGTACTTAAGAGTTTTAATGGAAAAGATGACACCATCTTTTTAGCTGAAAGAATTCTAATTTGCCTACGTACACCTTCTCTGGGCTGAAACACCTTCTGCAGCACAAAGGCAGAGTTGTTTGCCTTCAGTAATTCCTGTTGCTTGACAAACCTCAGTCCTGCCCATCTTCCCACAGAAGTCAAGGGCCAAACTTCACAGGGAGCAGGACCAAGCTCAAACACCCAAAAAGGCCAGTGCTCTCAAAAACAGGAATTTAAAAAACAGACACAGACTGTGCAGCTTAAACCAGCTGCATGTTTTTCAAAAGGGCTGATTTCGTTTTATGGTTCCAGCACCAAATCCTTCTTGCATCGCTTTGTGCAAGTCATTGACTTTCTCAAAGCCTCCATTTCCCATTCAGTAAAAGGAAGATGATGATAAGAGTAACAGTAACAGTAATAACAGTAATAATACATTCCCCACAACGGTTTGTCTATCTTAGTTTGTAAGCTCCATGGAAAGGAGCTGCCTGTATGGGTTTCTACAATGGGATTCCAGTTTCCTTCTGAACTAATATACTGCTACTAGTACTATGCTATGCTGGCAAATGATTGCACTTACTGTTTGCCCTCACCGTTTCCAACAGCCACTTGTGTGCACAAAATGGCACAACTAAATGCCCGGCTGCATGTAAAATCTGTTTGTAGTAAACTTGCACAATCAAATGCAGAGCTGGCTGAACATTTGGCTTGTTAGACCAGGCTTCCTGAGAGCGCACAACACAGCAAGCTCCCGGAGTTGAAGAGTTGCCTGTGCCAATTACTCTGCGGATTGTGCGCCACCAGGAAGTGGACTTAAATTGATGTTCAGATCGCTGTTGGGGGAAAAAAAAAACGCCTTGCTTGACAGCAGCCAGCCTTCGTCACAAGGGGAACATAATGTTTCTCTGCAAAAATCAAAGCATTGAAGAGAAAGGACGGACAAAAAGAAGGGTGAATTACTTATCAGAACGCTGTTGTAGATGCTTCAGGTCGAGGGTTAAGTGCTGTATAAAGAACAGTCAGATAATGTCCAGCTGCTATCATCTATCACGTATGGCCTTTTATTGGACTGAGAGTATATCCAGTTTCATGCTTCCATCCTTCTCTGTACATTTATCTGTCAAAGAAGATTACTGTTATAGACACAACAGTAGCAATAAACAGACCGCAGATGAGTTTGCATAAAAAGGGAGAGACATACATGAGAAACTAGAAATCAAAGTTTAAGTTTGTTATATACTGCAGTATTACTAAGCTCGTCCCATATGCCATGGACAAGAGTTAAATTTGACGGGGAAGGAGAGTCAAAGCCTTGTGGGGCAGTACCACAGGCAGTATGGCTGGGACATCCGCACGTGCTTAGTGCAGCGACTGACTGCTATCATTAGTAAAAGCCACAGCTGGGGTTAAGGGAAGTCCCTAGAGCCTCTCCACCTTCCCAGATGGAGGGCGCATCAGAGCCCTTCCCCTACAGCCAGCCTCCTGCAGGGGTTGACAAGATGACTGGATCATGGTGCCAGCACCCACTAGATAGCCAGGGGCACTTCCCACCCTGCCTTTCCCCTGTGGATTTGCTCATATGAAACCCATTGGTGAAATAAGACTGCATGATCAGTGTCTTGGCTGTACATGGTGCTGTGCACCAGCTCATGCAGGAGCTGAACAAGCTTTCTGAAGAAGCGGAGGCAGGCCGTGACTCCGTGCTGGCAGGAGTACGGCATGCGTTCGACCTGCTGGGGTTGCTGGATCAGGAATTGAAGGGCATGCGAGTGGCAAGCAAAGCGTTCTGGGATCACTGCACGCTGTCCCTTGGCTGCAGAGTTCCTGTTCCTGCACATTGTCCACTGGCAGGACATGCTCCTGCCATGCTTCCTGAATCAGGACCACCGAGATTCAGTGAGCAAGGCCGTCATAGGTAGGAATCCTAGGGAGTGTGAGTCTTAGCTTCAGCTTGGTGTGTGTAAAGGAAAACATTTCTACAAATAAGATGAAACATTAGAAGAGCATTTAATAATATTGAGGGGGGAGGAAGGATAGGATGGCTCAAGGGATTGCCTGATGATACAAGGACAAAACGGTGAGTTGTTGTGTTGCTGTGCAGGAATTGTGGGTCTCTGGGCTATTATTTTGTGAATCCTACTGTAGATGCACATGTGTTCACACATGCAGGACATACTTTTAGCTAGTAGCATCTGTCAAGGATGTGCAGTCGCTGCATATCTCTTTGTATTCCCACACAAAGCCATACAGGTTGGAACAGCTGAGACCTACCTGCAGAAGTCTGCATTAACTGAGAGCTTAGAGCATCACACTGGGGTGGAGCGTATAGGATCCATGCTCCCTTCTTGAAGAATCATGGGTTTTGTAGGGAAATACCTGTTCTTTGGTCTTCATGCATGTGCCAGAGTAAAATGTGGATGCACAAGGAAGGCAATTCCAGCTAACCCCACAGCTGAGAAGATATCAAAGATTATTTGTGATTTTGGGGCAGGAGTGGGGGGGATGAAAGATGTTACAATCTCCTGTCTTTGGTGCAGGGCAGCTTTTTTTGATAAGCAATAAGATACAGAGGAAGAGTCCCCATCTTCAATAGCGCTGCACTGATAATCAAAAGTTGCACATCTGACCTACAATGCCTTACTGCAACTATAGCATCTTTGTGTGCTAGCATCATTACCGAGCGTAACAATTTCAGAAATCTTATGGAAACCCAGTGTATGAAAGCTGGAACCAGCTGTCTATCCCATTTAACAAGCAAAAGAACCTTAATATTTAATAGGTAAATCAAATATTTAATAGTTACAAAAGAGCTGGCTGTAGGATTTTGCCAAATACAAAATAAGCGCAGTACAAAATGTGTGCACAGCTGCATGTGTCGCCTGGTGGCTCTATTTGCAGAACTCTTCCCTCTGCCAATTGCTTTCCTCAGGGCATGGACACATGAACAGGGTGCCCTACGGTAAGGCGGAGTATGAGCTGACAGTGTCAGCAACTCTGTGGGCACGTCTACAGGGACGTTTACTGTGCAGTTGACTAATTAACTGTGCCGTAAATGTCTCAGTGTCTACACGTGTGCCCCAGCAGAGTGCATAAAACTAATAAACTCTGCAGCAGGGTAGTACTTGTCAATACAAATAAAATACAAATACTACCTTGCTGAAGAGGGGTTTTTTTTTATGCGCAGCAGCACACGTGTAGACTTTGACTGGCTGGCTGGGGCACGAGGGTGCTTCACTACGAGGGATGCCTCGTGCCCCAGCCAGCCCCTCTGCAGCACGTTGAGCCTGGTTGGAGCAGCCCTGGGCTGGCAGGCTGACCCCCTGGACCTCCTGTCAGCCAGGGTTGCTGCAACCATGCTCAACGTGCTGCAGTCCGGGCGCACATACAGATGCATGCCCGGGAGCTTTCTGGGAGCAATAAACCACAGAGCAATAAGGAATAAACTCCACAGCTTATTGCTGCCCTCTAATGGCACATGTAGTTGCGACCTGCGTTAACTACCGCATGCATACTCTTGATGTGCGATGGATGTGAGGCAGCTCACCCCCTTTTCTTTGCATTGAGCATGGGGTAAGAGCAGGCAGAAAGGCAATCACCTTACAACAACTGACATGTTGCAAGTTCACACGCTATCTTAGCCCCGATAAACTATTCATGTGCCCATTAGTTTTATGAGCTGCAGACAAAATGTTAATATTAGACATTAAATAAAACATTAAATTAAATAAAATTAAATATTAAAAATTAAATAAACGAGAGGGAGATCAAGTATTGAGTTCCTGAAAATGGAATTTGGATATGAATGGGGGGGTGGGGGAGGGGGAGGAGGGAGAGAAAGCACTTCCATGCCACGCTTGCCGTGTGTCTGCTCTCTCTCACACAAATGGCAGCTAAATTAGGGAAGATTATTCCTGAAACTACTCAGTTACTGTGGTTATTTTCCATTTGTGGCAGACTGGAGAGAACATTGAAAACAGCTACTATACATCAGGGGATGCTGATTCCTTCTCTTTTCCCCTTTCTTATTGGTATCATTTGTTCATCAGCAATTCTCAACTAGAGTGTCGTTGCACCCCGGGTTGCCTTAAGATCGTTTCAAGGGTGTTACAGGGTGCCATACCATGTTAGTACTTTTAGGTGTGCCAACATGAGTCACAAGATAAACCCGGAGATTCTTACCTGTCATGGTTTATTCTGTGCTCTTTGCAACAGAAGAAATGCTCTACTATTTTCTGTAGTCAAAAAACAGGTGAAAACTAAGCTGGAATTTTACAAGATGTGCCTTGAAATTTAAGGGATGCCTTGGGTCTAAAAACTTGAGAACCACTAGCTTACATCCATAGTATTCCCATTCTTGTCCCTTATTTTCCTCTTATTCTTCAATTCTTTGTTTCTTCCGCATAACAATCATATCAATTGCTGGCAAAATGAAATGGAGCTTTCATTTTTGAGCAATCAGTTTGGATCTGTAACATGCGACTCAGATGCTGTCTGACAGCAGACAGCTTCCATCTTCAACACTGAAATATTTAAGAGGGCCCCAAATGTTGTGTGCGTCATGCCACACTATTTTTAATTTTCATGATGAATTTATGGCTCAGAGCTAAATTACAACACATTCAAAGCATTTATCACCAAACTGCCTTTTCCCTGTAGTTTAAGCAGCGCGATTTATTCTTAGCAAATGTACGTTCATAGAATCATAGAAAACCAGGGCTGGGATGCATTTTAAGAGGTCACGTAGTTCAACCCCCTGTTCAAAGCATTATTACCCAGGTCTTAATACTTTCAGGCAAAAAACTTCCAATGATGGAGATTTCACACCTTTGAGTAATGGCTGAGGGATTGCACAGGCAGCCCAGCTTAGGACAGTGGAATAAAGGAAAAAATGAGAGTGAAAGAAGCCTAAACTACTACTGTACTTGTACTGAAACTGTTATGCTCTGTTTTATACTACCCTACAGCTCCTGTGAGAGGGGACCTTCTTTCTTTGGTTTGCTTCCTAAAGGGCGATAAGCACATGTTGTAAGGCTAGGGACAGGCATTCAAAAAGCCTGAGCCTCAACTGATTCAATCTTTACAGGTTAGTCTAACCTGGCTAGGCTAAATCAGTTTGTAACTGCACAAACATCCCAGACATGCAGGCATATGCCTGCAGCAGCTCAGGCTAGAAGCCAGGGGCACTAGAGCAGCCCTCCCTTCACTTCCACAATGCTGAGCTGAGGGGGTAGGGGTTCCCCCACTCCTGACCAGCCCAGCAGGGAATTGATAACAGTGTTTATCACCCCTAACTCAGTGTTTATCACCCCATTAAGAAAACAGGGACATTACCAGCTACCTGTTGTTTCTGCCTTTGTCCCGTCTGCCACAGCACAGACTATAACCAGTATTTGGTCTGCTAGCTAATACACAGACACCTCTCAGCAAAGCAGAGGGAAGCGGGGAATTCCTGCTTAGCAGGGAGTGGCGGGGGTGGGAGGGGGAGCAGGGAGGGAGCAACTTGGGGGAGCAACCTGAGGGTGGAGGGCAAAGAAAGGGGGGAAGCAACCTGCAGTCTTTGCCAGAGCTCCAGCCAGGGGGCAGAGAGGAAGGGCCAGCCCTGCTGTGGAGCAGCGAGCGCTGCCCAGTCAGAGAGCGTGCTGGGATGTTGGGGGTTTCTGGTTTATCTTAAACCAGCAAGGGGTCTGGGACAGATATTGCATAAACCGGTTTGACCCAAATCAGTTAAGTCTGATATTACATTCAACCAGGTTTATCTCAAACTGGTTTCAGCCATTTTCAAACTGGTTTATATGCACTGAACATCTGTTCTGTTACAGGTTTAAACCAGTTTCTGATCAGTTAAATAGGTTTATGCGTAATGCCTGTCCCTAGCCAATGTGTATCCATAAATACACACACCATAATCAGGGCTGGCCCTGTGGGGAGGCGAATCAGGGCAATCAGCCCAGGCTCTGCGCTTTGGGGGGCCCCTGTGGATAGTGCCATACAGGCCCTGCTGCGGCTGCCACACACTGCCAGCTCTGCCATGGCTGCCATGCACCACCACCTCTGTCATGGCTGTTGCCACCCACTCCAGCCGTTTGCACCGCCCCAGCCCCACATGGACTGATATGCCCCGGGCCCTGCACACCCCTAGGGATGGCTCTGACCATAATAGTACACCTATTGTGTATGAAGATCAATTGTCTTCATCGTCTGACACTATTCCATTTCCACAGATGCTATTTTTAAAATTTGGTTCATTTCCAAACTTCTGAGGACAATCCCTGTTCTGAAGACCTTATCCTCTAAATAGCTAAGACAAGGCAAGGCAAAGAAACAGGCTCAAGAGAAAAGTGACATGCAGTAGGTTACACAGCATGATAGATTAGTACCTTGCTCGAAGTCTGAAACAAGTGCCCTTGATCAACTAAAACAATTATTCTGAATTCCTTGTAACTTTGCCATTTGTATTGCAGACCAGCTTCAAGCTGAAAATACATTTTTACCACACTTTGTCATTACAGAAGGAAGATTTAATAAGATAGCCACATAACCGAGAAACATAAATCTTGACTATTAAGAAGTTGCCTCTTTTTCAGATAGTAGAAATTTCCTCTCAACATTGAAACACACCCTATTTCTAATTTAGAACATATAAGTGCGTAAGGCCAGATTCCTACACTACCTGCACCCACAGATATTGGACAACTCCTACCCGGTGCACCATAGGCCACTAAGTACACACATCTCCTGGTAGAAACGATTAGTATACAAGTTTTCACTGAAAAGTCTCTGGGGAGGAGGGGGTGACGGGGGAGAGAATGCCTATTCTAACCTGAAATCTCCTTCTTGGGATACACTGGTCCAGGAGGGGAGGGGAGCAGCAACAGCTATTCACTGGCTCTTCCCTAAACAGCAGACTGCCTGGTTTGGGGAAAAGGCAGGTGATTTTTTGGCCTCTGCCAACTTCCCATTTCTACACCCGCCACCCAGCTGGTCAGTGGGACTGGGGATTAAAGCCCTGGGGGCTGGGAGTTGGGCTTGGGGAGGCTGTCCCAAGCTTGGTTCCTGGCCCCTGGGCTTTAAATGCTGCATGTGCCACGGTGATTTAGAAGCTAACGAGCCAGTAACCAGAGTAGGAGCAGCTTTCCCTGGCCCTACTTCCCCATGCCTCCTCCTTTAAATCACCCTGTGATTTTAAACCTGAGGGGCTGCTTATTTATAGCCTGCCCCTTCCCAAGCAGAGGAGAGGACAGACTGTCAAGTAATAGGCTCTCCTGAGGGTGAGGTATGTCTCTCTCCAGCCAGGAACACATGTATGCTCCAGCTCCCGTGCTATTTTCCTACTGTTGAGCATTTTGGAGAGATTCTTACTGGTAGAAGAAAACCGCTGTATGCAGCCCTTGTGGAAGGGCAGGCTCCTCAAATCCTTTCTCACAATGTTTTTTGTACTCTTTGTAGTCTTTGATGTCCCTGGAACAAGATCTGCCCTTTCCAACACCCCTTTTGGTCATGCGTCTCATCAAGGAAATAGTTTCCTTTCTATGTAGGGTTATTCTGTCAACCCTGTCTGTTCTCCATATTCCAGTTTCACAAACCACTGGCAAGTTCTTGGGTTACAGATGGGTATTAATTCATCATTTACTGCATTTCTAATTTGAGTGCTAGCAGCTGAAAGGCACAATTAATGAATTTTGTACAACTGCCATTTTTAGAGATGAAATCTGGCAGTGGCTAGCTGTAATGTTCCTCCTTTTATGCAAAGTTCAATTTCCTGGAAAGAAATTTCTAGGGAATCAATATAATACAAAGACTTATACTCACTGCTCTTAGATTAATGCTATTAAGAAAAGTACGCTCTTTTAAAATACTTTTAACAAAAAGTTTGGCAGTCCCAAGTTACTAAGCAGAGCTGTCGATGGCACAGATTGCCTAAACAGAGAATGAGAAATGTAAAAGGCAATGAACTACAGAGCTGAAACAAAATGGATCATTAGTTACAGTATGTATGCATAAAAAGGCAGAGCCTTTGGTGGCATCACTTGGCATAGCTCTATTGGAGGCTATGGAGTTATGCTGATTTTAGAATAGCTCAAATTTTATTAAAGCAAGGCAGCAAGTCATTCATCGTTGTCAATTCTCTGGCTTTAGCCGGGCACATTTCTATAGCTAGTAGCAGGGTTTCCACCACTATATTCAACCACAGGCAGAGCTTTCTTACACGAGGGTTCCCACTTACTCCAATGAAGTCAGAGTAGCATCACAATTCCATGGGCCAGACAGTGAATCCTATCCTCTCACTCTGGCCTAATTCTTTCCTAAGGAACTGGGCTTTAGATTTATTTGCTGCAGGGAGTTCTCCATCTCACCCTCAACTAATTAAGGGAAACCAGCATGTACTCTGGTAATGAGACACAAATACATACATGTCATTGAGCAGTTGTCCTGGCTGCCATATACTGCAATAGCTATAGAACAAAGTGGTCGACTCGCTCAAAATACAGTGCATCCAATTATCGAAACTAGACGTCAGAAAAGAGGTCAAATGAAGGGCCTTAAATGGCTAACCTATGGGATTAGAGAATGCAGGGATGGGAAACATCTATTTAGGACATTGATTATATTGCCTCGCCAGTGTAAAACCATTCCCTTCAGCACATTCCACCAATGTAATTACTCTTTATAAATATTGCACAGCTATATTGATGGTCTTTCCCAAACTCCAAAGCACTAAATAATAGACTAGTGTATTTATCTGACATGACCGAGGCTATTAACGCTACTCGACTCTCCCACAGCTGTTCATTTGAGGACTTCATAAAACAAACAGGGTAATATCAGAGCACCATACAGTAACTTAATGCTTTAGCTATGGAGCTTAAATTTGTACAAATACTGTGCATTAGAGGCAACCGTGCATCCTTTCTCCCACCCATTGTCTGCCTTGCTTCTTTAGATTGTAAAATTTTTGGTTCTGTGTAGCATGTTTTGTTTCCTGCCTACCTTAGTTGATCCCTGATCTCATATGAGGCCTTAGGCTGTTACTGTATGTAATACACTTGTATCAACCCACATGAAGGTGTGAAAATGGATTGTTTCTGAATACAACTGATATGGAGACTCCCTGCATTTCTCTTTCACTGTGAAAGATGATATTAAACAAAAATGTACCTTTTAGCAAATTCATAACAAAGTATTTTGCTCAATTAGAATTAAGAAATCAGACCACAAACAACAAGCAGAGAGGTAGAGAGAACGGGAAACAATAAGATAAAGCAACGTAGTACATAGCTGCAAAACTTGCTTGAAAAATTCAGACTCAAAGACAGAAGTGTATTTATAGAAAAGTTCGGGAACAAAACTGTATGGAGCAATATGGTGTAGAGCAGAACATTTGCATACATCTCTTCCAAGGTATATGATGGACTTTGCCTTTTGTACCATCTGCAATGCAATTGCTCCTGCTACACAAGCAGACTTGATTCAGCAAAAGGGCTTTGCATTAGTTTCCAAGGAGGTTGTGTACTTCACCCTCTGGCCAGATTAAAGCAGAAGTGCGTACTGGAGATGTGATCTCACAGAGCAAGGTGCTGGTCCTCATAGGAAAACATAGAACAAAAATGTTGCACAATAAAAGAATCTTGGGACATTAAATATGATGCTAATAATAGATAAATCTGATGCGCCTGGAATATAAATACTGACCTGGTCCTGATTTGTTTTTGGAGTATGCAGGGAAAATGTGTGGTATAGTGATCTACTGCATAATAATGAAGATAGCATATTAATGCTATCTTCATTATTAAAAAAAACAAACCAAAACAAAAGCATAGGACCATGCCTTCCAATCTCTTTTGTGCTTTTAAGGGCTTTTTTGTTCTTTTTTATCCCTCTTTAACTCTTTTCTACATAAATAAAAATATTTTAAATGGAAAAGGCTTTTTGTATGTTCTTATGAATTACTATGGTAATTCTTTTTTAAGAAGGAAAGTAATTACCTACAGCTAAATCCTATTGAATTTGTAAGCACTCGAATAAATTTCTCCCCGTGAACTAAAATTTTTGCACCTACTTTTTGTTGATATCACTCGCAGGCTTTAGAATGAGTATAAATAAAGTCCAAGGCTGAACATTTAGGGTCTCATCTAATGCTGTATCTTTCTTTTTCCTATAGTCCTGCTTAAATTCTAGCCGCGAATAGATTATAGAAGTGTTACTTTAAAGTAGCTTCATTAAACTTCATTAAATGTAATTTATGTTCTACATTATATTCCACATATTTAAGAACTGTACAGAAATCGGAACATGCATCTTTACTTTAAAAAATAAATGTTAGTACATTTACCATCTCCCCAAAGAAGTTGTTTTTTCAAGGTGGACATTTTTAACATTGGTAAAACCATCTGCCAAAGCGTGAAGATTTGTATACTGAGGAATAAGAGAAATATTCCATGATGAATCACTGCATCTTAAATACAAAAATGATTCTAACAACGTTAAACATTGCATTATTCACTGTTGCTTCAAATTGTACATCTTTTCAGTAATTTTCCTACTCCAGGATATTTTTTCCATGTGTTTTATTGTCATACTGGCTTTAATTATACAGCCATAAGGCTGTTGAAAGAATAGATTCCAGAATAGATACAAGTATTTTCAAACCAAGCAAAATTTGAGGGTGAGGGTATGTATATGAAATATCTTGTCAGACTGGAATTCAACTTACCATATTCAAAACAAAGATCTGAATACATACGTGTGTAGAAAAAAAATTCAAAATGTAGGATTCAGAAAAGGAGAGGAACAGAATATAAATGTCTATCTACAACATTCAGCCATAAATGTGCAAAAAGAAGATAGCACTGGGTCCCGATTATAGCTTCTTTCTGATGTGATTGTTACGTGATCTTCAACCAGTCACTTATGGCAAGATCCGAAAGGAGACAAAGGCACCCTCATGCTGAGAACCGCTATGCTTATCTTTTTTGATGCTTTAGAGTAGGATCCAGGACCATACTAGGTGCTTGGGCTCCCTGCACAATGCAGGAGGGAGTTAAGCATCTTAGAATGGGATCCAAAATAATGACCCTACTGATCTGCAAGCTGCCTAGACTTGGCTAACAAGAAATGATGAAGACAGGATGTCTTATATTTCAGTCTTCTCCAGGGTTTAGGCTCCTAAATGTTAGGTTCCTATTATGCAAACACTTCTGCATAACTGAATCTAAGTCTTGTGCTATCAGCTACTGATGTGCACAAAAGATAAGCCCAATTATGCCCAAATATTAGCTCCAATTCCTAAGGCAAGTAAGTTTTGAAGATGCTTAATTACTTTGAAGGTGCTTGGCGAGCAGCAGGAATAAAGCCCTTACCTTTCTTTAGCTTTAGCAAATGAACCTGTTTCTCTCTCAGAGGATCCAATATTTAAATAAAGTGATTCTCAGCCAGGGCTCATGCATCCTGGAGTGCCTTAAGATCCTTTCAAGGGGGTTGCGAGGTGCCACACAATGTCATCACTAGGGACCTACTCAATTTGGGATTTTGCAAAATTCAGCGTGGTCTTTGAAAGCCGCGAAATTAAAACAAACAAACAAAAAATAGAAATAAAATGCTGGCTCCCCAGTGGAGCAGAGTCACATGATGGACAGTCCTCTTGGCCAATCAGTGGCAAGGGGGGGGAGGGGACCTGCACGAGAGCCAGCCCTCTCAGCCAATGGAAGGCAGGGCCACTGGGGCCCCTCGGTCAGAGGCGTGGGGGCCCTGCCGCGATAAACCTGTGAAAATGGCAGCCAGCCCCACGATCAACCCGTGAAATTGACTGCCTGCCTCCTCGATTTCAGTAGGTTCCTAGTTACCACCGTTAAGTTTGCAAACACGATTCACAAGATAAACCCATAGATTTCAAAAAGAAATCCATAGTTTTGTTTTTATGAGTTTATTGCAACGGGAAAACTGCTCTATTATTGTTCTATACTCAAAGAAATGAGTGAAAACTGAGAACCAGCATTTTCTGAGGAGTGCTGTGAGGCTTGCCTTAAGTCTAAAAAGGTTGAGAACCACTGACTTAAGATAGAGGAACAAATTACTGGTGCACAACTACCAGTTTGGGGCATGTAAGTGCCAACCTGGGTGACTGACTAGAGCTGTGCGTGTTAAAGGAAGTGACAACGTTTGGAACTAGAAGCAGGAAAAAGGTCTCAGACCCACTTAGGCCATGGCTGTGTATTCTGAGCAGGATGAAGTCCAGCTGATTTCACTAGGTTTCTACCTTAACATGCACAGCTGCTTTGAGCACAAACATTACATAAAACTTAGAAATGGACCGCTTTGTACCTGCCGACAAACTATTACTAACTGGCTTTTCTCACCTCTGAGATCTACAGAATTATATTAAAAATAAATAGGAAGAAAGGAATCTAGTAACAAAGTTTTGAAGTTACACCATTTTGCACATTATTCAGTTGAAAACACAGTAAAGAAAAGAAGCCTGCTAAATTACAGAAAGATGGTAAGTTTATAATTTTGTCTCTTGATTTCTGCTTTTGTTTACTAATTGAAGGTCTAATTGGTTTGCTCCATTTAATTAACACTGTTCTCATTTTAATGAGTTATTTCACTGCGTATATTAGCAGATGGATAAAACGCACAGGACATGAATAATAAGACAAAGAATTTAAAATTTTGTTTATTTTGGAAAGATTTTTTTATTTAACTTTAAATGCTTCTGAAAAGAAAAGATTTTTTCCTCAACTCTGGCAAGAGCATCTACAAGACATTCATCCCAGCTAGGGAAATCGTAACATCTATCTTTTAATTATTATTAAGTATTGTCACAATATAAAAAAATATTTTCCCCAGGAAAATGCTATAGTGGTTTACCTAAATCTATGAAGAAGGGACCAATATGTTGTGTGTCATGATACGTATAGATAGATGTGCTGAGCTAGCATGCTGAGTAGATAGTGACATCTTGTTATCTGAATTTACCAATATCAAGCCAGTAGAGAAAACTCCATCTGAATAAATTTGCTGTATACTTAAAGGTGGTGTTACTTCCCACAACCCTACATAATTCCAATCTTATGTTCTTCAATAAAGATATTGCAGTCTCCATCAGGATTACAATGTATACTCATTTCAGGAAGCAAAGGGTGACTACTTCCATGATATCTGCAGCCCCAATTAACTCATCAAAACTGGGTTTCCCACAGAAAAAAAATACTTTGTATATGACCTGAATATTTTTACGTAAGCATGTATAGTAAAAGCTGTGTTAGCCGGCGTTTTACTAACCGGACTACTCTATTAACTGGAATTTCCAATATCCCCCATTACAAATCCTCACTTTAGCAACCAGAATCCTTGCCGAGTCTATCTGGCGTGCGCATCAAGTATTTCTGTTGTTTATATTAGTTAGTGATGCTACTGATACAGGAGCTGCTGGGAGCCCTTCTACTTGATATCCACGTAAACGGAGGGAGAAAATTTTTTTGGTGGGGGGCTGAACACGTGCACCCTGCCAGGCAGGAAAGTCTGCAGGGGAAGGGGCAGGGGGAGGAGAAAGGGATCTATGTGGGGCAGGGTGGGCTGCTGCTGCAGGTTGGAACTGGTATAACTCTCAGATAACCGTAATTTTTAGGTAACCAGCATCCCCCTTATCCCACTCATGCCGGATAACAAAGCTTTTACTGTAATCGTAAATGGGACATACAGAATATGATTTCACTGAACTGGAGCAGAATCCAGGTTCAACATCAAATCTGATTCATAAAGGAGTCTTACCCATTGCTAAAAGGGATTTTACTAATTGTATCATAAAGAAAAATGGTTTTTTTGTTGTTGAAAGTACAATACTATATAGTGGAAACTGTGGGCAGCTTCCTTTGATCAGCATAGTCAAGAGCACGTATCACTTGTGAAGTACCCGTTTGATCTCATGATTTGTCAAACTGCAGTAAGCAGCACTGTAGATTTTCTTTTTAGCTGCTGTACCCCAGTACCTATCACTGTAGAAAAGGTTAAATCCAGTAACCTGCGGGCTAATTTGGCAATTCTCATTTTGTACGCTAAGGCTTTCAGCACTGCTGTATATGAAAAAGGTCAGCTGTCCACATCACCTCCAACGACCAGAAAAACAGTAGAACTGGCAGTCCTTTTTCATCTAAAAGAGCAAACTGAGGACTTAATCCTGAGGCATGCTAAATGGCCTCAACTCACACTGCAATTTAGAGGAGATTGGCTGGTTGGGTATTAATAATCCTTTCATTTCAGAATTGCAGATTCAAATCCATCCTAAATTAATGGTGACTTTAAAAGCTTTAGGGGTATAAGTTTGGAGCTGTGTTGGTCTAAGGACAAGAGCACAGACCAACTGCAGATGCTTCCTCAGCCTGACGAAGGGTATTTATACCTGAAAGCTTGCAAAGAATTTTTCCAACAATCTGAGTTGGTCTAATAAAATATATCAGATTTGCCAAATAATATTGTCTGCCTTTAAAAATCGGACGATTATTTGCTGGCCGACATGAAATTAACTAGTGAGTTTGGTTTAGTTCTCACTTCAAAAAGAACCAACATATATTTTAGCACAATATGGAACCTTACTAGTTACTCAGTCAAGATCAATATTAGCCTGTTCCTAAAGAATAAACTCTTCTCTTCAATGTGCAGGACGGTCTCTTCAGAAGATGGCTGAATTATGCTAAGAAGGCTGTACAGAGAGAATTCCAGTGTCCCTGCTAGGTCACTGATTTGTTGAGGCAACAGATTTATGAGGAACAGCAATCTGAGCAAGAGCAATAAAAATGAAAAACAAAAAGCAAGTCATTAAAAGCAATGTCACCTTTTTATTATGTGTATTACAATAGGATCTAGTGGCACTAAACAAAATTGAAGCCCCATTATGAAAAGAGGTACCTTGCCCCCAAAATTCATACTTTAAATTTTTACTAAAAGGAAGCAAGACACAGAAATAACAAATTTATTCAGTGTTGCATAGGAAATCTGTGACAGAGCCAGAAGCCAGGCGTGCATCTTGTGTCTTCCAATCCTGTGTTAAACCATGAGACCATGAAAAATACTGTAAGTTTTGATGTGTATAAAATGGGTACAGAAATGATAAAAAACAGAGTCCAGTTAGGACTCCTTAACCCATCAGTATTTTATTTGTCTGTAATTCAATGAAGGCATTAATACCAGGCAATTTCTGACCCAGAAAATAAAATATTAAAAAGTTTGAAAAAAATCCAAATGAAAACCAATTAGGTACAAAGAGAATAAACCAAATATTTGCTTCCCCCACCAAAAAGATATAGTACCCTCATGTGCCAGTCTCACAACTCAAAGTTTGTTTTTTCTTTTCTCATACTGTGTCTTGTACAATGCCAAGAGACTATCCTCAGATGATGAAATTAGATTTTCAAGATCATACTCCACATCAAACGTAGGTCTCTCTCCAAAAATTACAAGGGCTAGAAATACAGCAAAGTGTGCAGTGAGTCCCCATATTTCATATGATGTATTATGCTCAGGGTCATCATACACAAAGGAATGCATCCAATGTGAAACACCATCTGATGTTCTATAAGGCAGAGCTGTGTACTTTACTGGATTGATAAAGTAGTCCAATGGCACCACAAACACAGCACTGACTTCCTCTGGGTTAGGACAGGCCTGGAATGTGTCATCTATAAATCCTGCAACTGGTGTAACCAAAGAACCCATCTAAAAGCAAGAAAGACATTAACCTGTATGAAATAAGTAAAAATAAACTATTTTAAAGATGTTTAAAAAATAAAAGTATCAATTGAAAACCTATTGATAATTTACAAGCCAGTCATACTTTTAAAGCAGTTTTAGTTCCTGATTCAGCAACATAGTTAGTGTGCACATATTTTACAACAAATGTTAGTGGCTACTTGCGTCTTTACATGTCTTCAGCATTTCACTGAACTGTATAGCCTGTGTATCCTCTCAGCTGCAGGCAGTACAGAACAACCTGTTTGAGTTGTTAGCTTCTGCATGTGCAGCTCTGGGTGAGCTGCTTCCTAAACCACAGACAGCACAGTTGCATCTACACAATGCCAAAAGGGGCACAGGGGGAGTACGGAGGTGGTGTCAACAGTGTGGCATCATGTTGCTTCCTGTGTAGTATACGCCACTCCCAGGAAGCAGTGCAGCATGCCTGAGAATGCCATGGCAAGTTTACCATTTAAATGTGGTCCTAGGTTGAAAGGGAATGCAGCGAACAGAAACGCCACCTGACAAAAATCAGCCTGGTCTATTTTGGGGAGTTTTCCTGTTGTCACAAACTCTCTAGGATTTTAACCCAATTTTTGTGATTTACTAGGACAGTGGTGTGGTATGCCTGCCCAACAGACTAGCCAAGTAAAGTGCTCCCTCCCCAGGCACTATTGGGATCACTGCCTCCCAAAAGCATACTTGATGAGCATGGGCAGGACACTACTGGGTCAGGTTAGCTTTTCCTGCAACTGCTGCACTTGGTGATATGGTGAGTGAAGATCCCAAACCCTTAATTTGGCAGTAGCTCTAGAGCCAGGGAAAAGTTAACCTGGCTCTTGGTGGTGACACCTGACGTTGCACCAATAGTGTATTCCTGCCCCTGCTCTATTCCATATGGCTGGAACCTCCAACAAGTGTCCATGCCTCCATTCACTGAGGGTGTTTGTGCGTGTGCTTTGGAGGAAGGGAGTGGCACTTTCATTAGAGTGGCTGTACTCTGAAGTGCCTGGAGCATCTTGTATATCAGTGTCCCTGCACGGACGCTGATACACAAGATGCTAGAGTCTGCTGGAGCATGCTAATTACCATGCTGCAGTAGATTTGATTAATTGAGTCTGCTTCAACATACTGTAATTATAGTGCATTGGAGCAGCATCACGGCACATGCATAGGTGCCCTGAGTGCCCGTGCCAAACATAGCAGTTGCCTGAGCCTCTTACGGCACATGTGCCACAGGCAGGCCACCCCTGTAGTTGGAGATACTTATTTTTAAACAACGTACATACTTATTGCAAGCATCTCTCTTCCATTGGGGAATAAAAGTTTTTAAAAAGGATGCATTTTACAGAGAGAAAACATTACAATAATTCTCCTCTTGGATAGGCTTCTACCCCTATTTGTTAGTCAGCAAAGAGTTGTTACAGTTCCATAGAAAACATAGGTGTTCCAAATACAGGTGCCAGAGTTTGTTCTCATTTAATCTAAGTATGAAGTGACTCTAGCTAAATTAAATGAAATCACTCTGGATCATTATTATGGTAAAATGAGAATAAGACACATACAACAAACTAAAAAGATCTTCTTAAAAAGTGAAATATTAATTGTGTAATGAAATGAATAACAATTCTCAAAAGAGGTTACAAAGCTAGATAGATCTTTGGTTTCACTCACTTCAGTACTTATTATTTTTATGCAAAAGTGGACAATACTTTTAACAGAATGTTAAAAGTTTAGTTCTCTGTGTATTCAGATGTTAATGCATCTTTCAAATTATTATAATGCTACATAATACAACTGGATAGAAAATAGTGAAGACAACAGTTATAAAAGCTAGGTTTATCCTTTTCAGAGTCTTTGAATTTTGGTGCTTCAAACAGTATCTTTGCATGAAGTTTCAAAATATTAGATAAAGCATGTTTCCATTGTAATCCTAAAAGTAATCCTACCTTTATTCTTAAAAATCTCACAGTAAGAGATCAAATGACAACACAGAAACAAATGTTACCACATTACTGAAAGAAAATTGCTACCTAAACTCAAAAAGATGAAAAAGCCCTGCTTTCAAAATGTAACGCTTTATATCCTGTCTCAGTATGTGGAAACTGTTCCTATGTGAGATAAGGCTGGAGGCTAGACGCTTGTGAATTTATAAACTAACACTGAGATATAGCTCAAAAGATATTTCCAGTGCAGAAGATGCCTACTGCCTGATGTGCCAAGGGTACCTGAACAAAGATAAGAGCCACTCACTGTTACAGGTTTGAAATAGGACTGGGAGTGAAAGGCAATGTCAAGTTTCTCCAACAAGATTCTTTCCAATAAAATTTTGAACTCTTTGATTTAATTTTCAGCTTACTTTATCAATCCCAGGTACAAGTCTACAGATGACTTCCACCTGCTCTGGACACAGTCCAACTTCTTCCTTGGCTTCTCGGAGTGCAGTGGCTATTTCATCTCTATCTGTTGCTTCACTTTTACCTCCTGGAAAGCACACTTCCCCTGGTGATGTTCTCAACTAGAAATTAAAGGAATATCGCTAAATACTATCAGTTCAGCAACCTTTTTGAGCAGGTGGCCAGCGCTAGTGACCCAGCCACAGCTGCAAATTACCTGCAGCACCCCAGCCCTTCTTACTCTGGGCCAAGCGCTGGTCTCCCACATCCCCTTAAGGCGGCCATCACTAACTAAACGCTGCCAAGACGGGTGGCCAACATTGATGGAGAATGGTTAATTTGGCAGCAAAAGCAAGTGGAACTGAAGCGGGGCCACAAGAGACCAGCCCTGGCACACGTCAGAGAAAGCCGAGGTGACAGTAGGTGGTCTGGGAACACGGGACCTTCAAAGGGCTGATGCAAGTGATACTGTGGCCCATGCCACACATCCCATATATTACATAATTAACGGGTTAATCCCACAATACATTTAGACCAGCCACAAGTGCAAAATAATTCTCATGGCATAAAAATGTCTACCCAGCTATAAAGCCAACCAGCTATAAAGTTAGTGCTTGATGCTGCGTAGCTAGTTTCTATCCAACTTTAATTTAAATGTGTAGCCAGGCCCTGTGTCTCCCAGTCCCTCCATCACTCTTTCATGGGCCAGGTCAGCTATTTGCAGGCTGGATCCCGCCTGTGGGCCATAGGTTGTTGAACCCTAGCTTAGACCATTATGGCATGGATTCATACCCCACAGCTACCCTATATGTTTGTAAATCTGTCTGGATCAAATTGCTGATAATTGTAACAACAAGACCTCCGCAGATCAAAAAAGAAGCTTTTCCAGACTTATGGTTACATAGAGCAAGGACAGAACTTAATTTTCAACAGACTCACCCCTTCTTTCCTGGTTAACTGCAGCTTAAATCCTAGCTAATGCTAAAGGCTGGTTTCCATGGGTGGATGTATGATTCTGAAAAGAGCTAAAGCATCTCCAAGGCAGTTACATAGAGGTAGAGAAACTAGAAGTAGCTAGCAGACAGCAAAATTGTACTAAGAAAGGTTAACTTGATTAGTGGAACATTACTCTGGAAGAACAATGAGCCATTAAATCAACTGGTTTCCTCAGCTGCCCAAATAGTAATGCAACAGCTGCTGCACTGTGAAGCACGAATTAAAGCATAACCTAGGTCAGAAAATCAGCTTCCCTGGTTACTACACAAATCCTAATTTTGGGGGGCTGATTTTGGAGGGAAAAGATGCATACTGTATGCAGGAAAATACAGTATATTGCTATAAAATGCTCTGTAGTTTGCCACAGGTACTTTCCTTTTAACTTTAAAATTTACATGCAATGATTTTTTGCCATATCTCCCTCACATTAAGTGCTTAAGGTAGAGGGGATTCTTCAATGAACAACTATAAAAATCAATAGCTGACAATCACTCAGAATAAGCAACATTTCAAAAAATAATTTCAGTGACACAATCACAGTCTTGTAGAAAAGCTCCATCAGACTGTGTGATCAGCTAGTGTAAATGTAATTATTAGGATTTCAAGTTTTCTGAGTACAGAATTTCTATTGTGCATTTCAGGGAGATATTTGCATCTCTCATGAGCAGAAAACAGCTAGGTTACTAACTTAAAAAAAAAAAGTACAAGCAGTAAACCTAATAAATACAGTAAGAAATGAGCAGGTTTAGAGACAAACAGAACTGGCATAAAAATGAAGAAAATAAGTTACCATATATTTGCTGTCTCATTTTTGGAAAAATGTAACCATTAAACGCCAATTCAGGAATCACACTATTAAGAACTTTAGGATGTGTCAACTTTTCTACTAAATTCAGGAAACTTAATCACAATCCCTTGTCTTCCAAGGTAGAAATCTTTATTAGATATCACAGCACCATTTAAGTATAGTACTGGGTATTTCTTCTGTAAATACTAGAGTGATTAGTTGGCACAAATGCTCATATGAATGTACCAATGAGGGCTGGTGTGTTTACATACTAGTTGCATCCATTTTTGGAACGTGGGCCCCTAAAAACCTTCAACATTAGTTAGGAACTGTATGAAAAGCTAATACAAGAATAAAAATACAACTACTATGAGTTGTTCATCTCCTTCCTCCTTCACAAACAAATTAATCCTCATGTCACGTTAGATGTTATTAACCTTCAGGTTCACGTACCTTCATTGATCTGACAGTGAACAACACATGCAGCTTTTCATCTTTAACCATTAAAGGCATCAGAACAGATGCTTTGGTTAGTGGCAAATGGGAGAATTTGTCTCCAACATCGTACTTTCTTAAGCTGATCTTAGCTTTATCTTTTATACTTTTTCTAAGAAAAAAACAAAAAAGCTCCATCACCAACAAAGCGGTCATCACTTAAAAAAACAAAACAAAACAAAACAAAACACACATAAGAAAATTGTTATAAAGGATTTGGAAATATGACAGTTCTAAAACATAAAGAATTCGGTCAATTTCTCATCGTTATAAAAAGGCAAACACGGGTAAGCGCTGTGCCCCGCCAGGCTCTCGACTATTTGAATCTGAGATATATACACCATTATCATCTCATTCCCAAAATAGGTTGAAAATTTCCAATTCATAATACAACTGAAAGCTGTTGCAAATTATATTTATATATATAGATATATATAAATCTATATATCTATATATATAGATATATTTGCACTAAACCTCTTTCCTCCCGTTTCCCCATTTGCAACATGGAAATCCTAGTTATCCGCGTATCTATTCGTGCACCTAAAATCTTCAGGCAAAGTAAGTGACCAGGCAGGGTTAGATTTGAATCAATAAAAGTCATTTATTATGCTTATGCTAGAAAGCCCCGCTCCCTCCGGCCGGGCCCCGCCCCTCCCGTGAGGCCCCGCCCCCCACATGTCGGGCCACGCCCCGCTCCCTCCGGCCAGGTCCCGCCCTCGCCGCTGTCAGGGCCTCGGCAGCTGTCTGCCCCCCGAGCCGCGGGAATACGGACAGGGCCGCTCCGGCGCCTCCAACGAATCGCCCAACGTTACCTTCGCCGGTCAGCCCCGGAGCTCGCGGCCTCCATCTTGGCCCCCGCCCCTCCCGGAGGGGGACGCGCTTTGCCCCGCCCCTCCAGTCAGGTGATTTGCCAGCTCTCGCGAATTGGCAGCTCGACTCCGCCAATCAGCGCCCAGCGTCTCCAGGTACCGGGTTCTGATTGGCTACAGTGGTCGGCGGGTGGGGAAGGAGGCTGTGTTGAGCGTGGGCCTGAGCTTGGCGACTCCATGTGCGCACGCGCAGAAGAGCGTGTCCCTGCGCCTGCGCGCGCCTCACTCTCCTCGCTGTGGGCGGGGCCGGGGAGAGTGGGCGGGTATAGCTGGCAGGGGTGGGGCAGCCAGCATCACGGGGGTTTCATGGGCTGGTTTTCAAGTATTGATGAATGAGTGATGTGACACCTTAGTTGCAATGAGACTAAAACATTGTCAGAAAATAAAAATTAAAACCCCCTAAAAAAAAAAAAAGTAAAATAAAAACTTTCAGTGATTTCAGTTGGAAAGAGTTATTTATTTTTTACGCTCATCCTTTCCCTCCCCAGGGGCTTTTCCTGCCTCAGAGCACAATTTTTTTGATGTTCGGAGCTGGCTTTATAATCCCCTTCAGCCAAACCAAGGTCAGACGGCTGTTTTTTTATATTATAATTGAAAAAAATATATATAATTAAAAAAAATAATAATAAAGAAAATGATAATACAAAAAGCCAGGCTATCCCAAACCCATAGATATAGCTTGACGGCTTGCTGTCTGAGCTGAGTGTCAGAAGCAGGCGGGGGCGGTAGGATACCAATCAGTGCAGCCTACAAGCGTGCTCACGCTCCTTGTTTCACACAGCGATGTATTTCTACGCTGGTCATTTCAGTCTGATGATATTCTGGAGGAGAGGGTGTCGCGTAGCAATGCGGGAGGCCCGAGCCAATGCAATCTTCAAGAAAATGTACACCGCATCAAAAGTAATGTTTATGTGTCTGCAACAGGAAAGCAGCAGCTGTTGAAATACATCCGTTTTATCCCATGCTGGGGAAAACAATGTGCTCTCAGATACATGGTAACCAGATTTACCGACCTGCTTCATTGGGTTCGGCTTGTTTCAGGACCAAAGCTAAACTTGATGAAAGCAATGCCTAAACCAATTTAACTGCATTCAAATTGGGGCTTTGCACAGGTGTGGCTAGATCCGTTTGAAACCAGGGCATCTTTTTAGGTATAAGAAACTTCTGCCAGTAGAACAGGTGTCAAACTTCCCATGCGATTGTAAGAGTAGAACCTGAAGACAGTGATGATGTGGATGTGGAATAGGAATAAAACTTGCATTCTCAATGCTTTTGTGCAAAAGGTTTGGAAAGGGGCATAGGCGACTGGTGCTTCCTGAGTCTGGGGGGCACCAGATTGCCGACGGGGGTCCCCCAGCGGCTGATCACCAACCAGCGCCAAACCCGGAAATGCACTTCCAGTTTTGCGGTTGGTGCTTCCTGGGGGTGCACAGCCAATCTTCCAGGGTGCACCCTCTACGCATCGCCAATGGAAAGGGGCCTTGATCAGGACTAAAGATTCCCAACATTAAAGCACTACTGTGCAATTCTTGCAAGGGCTAATATCAGCACCTAGGAGCAGGTTCTATCTACTACAGGTCCTTTTCTAAAACAGAAGAAACCATAGTTTGAGTTTTTACACAGGGATATTTTTATGGTGGGCTACGAGAAATTAAAACCTTCCTGATCAAGTCTGCAGACAGCATTTTTACCCCCTCATAGCCTTTGGGGCAAGTGGAACCACACATCTTTCTATTTTCAGGGGGAGGGGAGAGGACAAAAACCATTTGAAATCACCACAAAATCCCATTGTTGTATTCACAATTAGAAGTTGAGTCACTTGGATCAGTCATCAGCAGTTTGGTCTATCTTCCGTCTCAAAGAATAAATGTCCAGTTAGTTCAAGATCAGAACTTTGTGTCACCACAAACCTCAACTACAGCTCAAGTTAATTGAGGAGAAGTCAGGGGCATCATTCCTCTGCTGGTCTGGTCCAGTTTTGAGCACTGTTGTAGCAAGTTTTGCTTTTAAGTGTCACTGTCTAGCCCAGTTCTGTAACTTCAGCTACATTCTCATTGGCTGGACAGCCCAGAAAGCTGCTACATCAATCAGGTACTTTTATTGCTGCTATTCCCATTAGACTTCCATGTGTAGTGGAACCAGCCTTTCATCCTAGGTTCAGCTGGACCATGCCACAAAGTCAACTTTGCCCTGCCAATACTAGTCCTCTTATGATGGACACAAAACATGATGGCTCTTTTATGTATTTCCTAGAATTATAGGCGTTTATCTCTAAAGCAGAAAATTCATAAAAGTTTTTCAATGAAGCCAAGGTTTGTTAGCTAACAAAAGTCACTCGCTCATCTAGTCAGTATGAGTCTTCACCCAGGCACCTCCTGCACAATTCCTATATTCCTGCATTAATACAGTATTATTAAAAACATTAATCAAAACCAAAAAATTCTGACCAAAGCAAGAAAACTCAGTAAGAGGAATTTTGGGTAAATATTGGTTTTTGGGTTTTTTTGTAAATTAAACTAGACAGAACTGGCTTTCTGCTTTCTGCTACCCCAATAGAGAGAGCAGAGGATTGCGCTCTCAGTTTTCTGGCCCTTAGTTTACAGTCTGGAAAAAAAGTTACAAAACAGATTGTGCTGTTTTCCAGTTACCCTTATGCTCTGCTCGGGGTTCTGATTTCTAGACTTTAGGATATAGCTTTGAGTACTGATTAGTAATGTACAAACACTTCACTGAACAATAATCTTGCTTTAATGGCTCATCACCGGTTTTAATTGCCAATAACAAGTAAGTGGTGATATCTGCAATCCAAATGACATCTCACAAAAAGGTGTAAACAGCATGAAAAAATGCTCTGAGTATCTGAGTACTAATACACTTTAATTGGCTTGACATTTACTTCTTTTTCAATCTTGTTAAATAAATTAGCATATCAGGCTCTGTTCAGGGTATTGTACACACTTTATAGGGTAGACTCAATTAACCTGCAGCCCCTAAAATGCTTGCAAATATTCATTATTTAACAATGCATCACTGCAGTTTGTATACAGTCCACATTATAGTGTAACTTTAGTACATTAACCACAGAAAAATGCCATTTTGGTTTCTTTTCCTGATACTTGCAACAACATACAGTATACTTACATTATATTAACATTTCAGCCAGTTGCAAGGGGACTTGTGCAAGAGCCATTTGCCTCTGTTGTACAGTGCAGTTTTAGATTGCTGATATAAAATAGATTGCTTTAATCATTTGCTGTAGAAACAAACAGAGCAAAATGTAAGTACACATTGCAGATTTTATTTTTGCAAGATCAGCATGAAGAGTGAGAGGGACTGGGTGCTGTGATGTTCACCTAGAAAACCTCTATACTGGATTATTATTCCAGGGCCCCAGCTACACGCCACATATCTGATGCAGTTAATTGGTCAGTCACACAATAAATTTAGACCAGCCACACACGCAAAGTAAGTCTCACACCATAAAAATGACTATCCAGCTTTAAAAAAGCCAACCAGCTATGAAGTTAGTGCTTGAAAATGTAATAACTCTATAACTGGTTTCTATTCAGATTTAATTTGAATGTGTATCAGGGCCCCAGATTACAGTATAATTGTATCACACTTTGTATTCCTCTTCAGCTTTCTCATTCAGAATTCAGATGTGCTTCAAAAAACAAGCAACAATGTATAATTAATGATGATGCACATTTGACAAATTTCTTCTTTAAAAATTAAATTAAGTTTGCATTATTTATAATAGTTATCCCTTGGCAATATGCTTGCTACTGGCAAAAGAGTGCACTAAACAGCATATTTTATACACGCTATTCCTACAATAAAGAAAATGCTTCTACAACAAGGATTGTGGTTCTTTCAGGCCAGATCTACAAGCATGGGGTCCAACTTACAATCACTTAGTATTAAGCAAAATTACTTAGTACTACAAGTAACCCCACTGAAGTCTACTCATGGCAGTATGCATTGAGAAAGACTGTGGCTGCTGGCAGACAGTTATGCAATTTTTAAATCAATGCTGGGCTGTACAGCAAGGCTTTACATTTGCTGGTGTGCAGGGAGCCCACCAGCTTCCCACATGTGGGCACTGTTAAAGCCATGTCATGCAACCAAATGCTGATGCAATAGGATGCTGGGCTACATGGTAAGGCTTAACATGCCCCATGTTTAAGATAAACTCATAGATTGTAAGGCTGGAAGGGACCTTAGAAGATCATTGCGTCCAGCCCTCCTGCACCAAGCAGGAAAGAGAACTGAGGTCAGGAGACCACAGCAAGGTGACTGTCCAGTCTCCTTTTGACAATTTCCAGGGTAGGCGATTGCACCACCTCTGTAGGGAGCTCATTCCACAGTCTGGACACCCTAGCTGTGACAAAGTGTTTCCTAATGTTGAGCCTGAAACCATCTTCCAGGAGTTTATGACCATTGTTCCTGGTTTTCTCCAAGGGTGCCCTGGTGAACAGTTGTTCACTGAGCCCTTGATGTATGCATCTGATGTAGTGGTAAGCTGCTATCAAGCCCCCTCTCAGCCTTCTCTTCTTCATGCTGAAGAGTCCCAGGTCCATCAGCTTTACTTCGTATGGCTTGCCGTGCAAGTCTCTGATCATACGGGTGGCCCTTCTCTGGACTTTCTCAAGTTTTTCCACATCCTTGTTGAAGTGCGGTGCCCAGAACTGGATGTAGCACTCCAGCTGTGGTTTCACCAATGCTGAGTAGAGCAGAAGAATCAATTCCTTGGTTTTTCTGGAGATGCATCAATTGATGCACACCAGAGTATTATTTGCCCTGATGGCAGGTTTCTTTCACTCGTAGTGCTGGTGATACTGGTGTTGCCAAGCCTGTAGGTGTGCAGGGGATTGTTCAAACCTGGACTGGATCCAGATGCAGAGGTGCAGAGGAGGGGGGAAGCTCTGGTTCCCCACATGTCAGATTTGGTGCCAGTTATGGCCAGTCTGGGACTGCACTGCATTTGGTGCCTACTTCTGGAAGTGTACACTGCATGCAGTGTCTGCCTCGGACCAGTTGGAGTGGATGCCAAGTGCAGCTCATATCCCATCCTGGGTCTGGCATGTGGAACAGGGAAGGGCCCCTGGGCATGATCTGCTCTGCAAGGCCAACCCCATACTATTCACCAGGCCATGATCCAGTCCCTTGCCACTTTTACACTGGTTTACAAGAAGCTTGTACGCTCTGGGAGCCAAACAAAGAGTCTGATTGGTCTTTTTATCATAGCCTTCTCTAGGTTTCTTTCTGATAATAAAAATGTCTGGGTTTATCATGCTAAAAATATCTAAGTCATATAGGAACAAGAAAACGAAAGATCTTTCTCTCGGTTCAATTTTAACAAACTTACTTTGGGAACTGAGAAAAGGTGGATGTTTTTCCATCAATTAACACATTTCTGAAGGCTTAGTTGAGTTGTTTCACAGTACAATACTAACCGGACAAACTAAAAACTCTACGTGTGTGCATACATGTAGCATAAGCTCACAATGCACTAGCCTTAAAATGTAAAACCAGAAAATTAGCCTGAGACATGTAAAAATCCTACTTGAACCCAAAGGAAAAGGATATTCAGTTGGAAATGAATTGTGGCTTCCTAGCTGTACCCAGCCCTATGCTATTGGAGATACTGCAAATTACCCATTATGCCTGCATATATTGTTCAGCAGTTGCATTGCATGATGGCACTCTTCTGCCAATGAGAGCTTTAGGTGGCCAAGGAATACCGGACTAGGTGCAAAAGTAGATGAAATAGAAATGGACTATTATTTTTCAGGAAATCTTGAATATAATCAAGCTGTGTCTTCTAATACTTTGTAGTTTTTTTTGTTAACAGACAACATGCTTTAGCAACTATTATGACAGCTAATTACTGGCTGGGGCTGAGATATTAATGCATTATCTATGAGCAAAATTCAATTATGCCCTTACTGAATGCTTTTGCTGTTAAAAGGCATGAATTTAAGAGGGCTTGCATATTGATTTAAGGAGGATTAAAGAGTGCTTAGCATCTTTAGATGTCTATGTTTACCATTAAATTATTTAGATTGGGGTTGGGGCCTGCAGAGTCATTTTATCTGGCCCATGGTTTCAGGGTTTCAGTGATGGGGCATGCCTTCTTCAGGTACTCTCCCTAAGTTGCCACAAGAAGTGCTGGCTGGGGATGGGTAGGATGACTGGTGGGTGCTAGGGCCCAGCTGCCACCACTGCTGCTTTTTCCCTGCAGCAGCAGAGGAAAAATGCCTGTTGTCACTGCTTCCTCCCAGGTGCTGAGTGCTTTCCCCATGTTGCTGCCTGGAAGAGAGGCAGAGATGGGTGCTGTCTTTCTCGTACCTAGTGCCCACATGGACTCCTGTACACATACCTGCCACTGACTTGAACTGGGTTAGTTCAGGCCACAGGTAAAATAGGTTGCTGACCGCCAACTTAAATCACTAATATTTTAGTTAAACATACAGGTATTTAAACTGCCACCATTATAACTTGCTTTAAAATAAGTTAAATCACAGATTTTCAATTAAATATATAGTTATTTAAATCAGTATAATTTTAATTAAGTATACATTTGTTTTATGTGATAAAAACCACGCTTGGGTAAGTGGACTGGTCAGTGGTAGGACCCACTCCAAAGGTACAAAAAAATTAAAAGGCTGTGAGATTGAATATCCCTAAGTGAATGTGAGAGTTTCTTTCCTTTGGCAGAAGTGCTGAAGACTCATTTTTTGAAGCTGAATTGGAATCAGTCTGGGAATTGGGTTCAAGGTTGATCCATGGCTATGATGCATATCTTCATATAACAGTAGTGGAGCAAGAACTGGTCTAATAAGATTTTAGCCCCAGATAAGCCATGTTTAAACTAGACCCAGAAATGCACGCTTTCCGGTGTTGAAGCCAACTAAAAAATACGGAGGAGTGAGTTTACATCCAATACCACATCCATTACCACAACTACAATTCTGGGCAGTTGTATGGGAGGTTCCCAATATGGGACAAGTTGTGGTTTAAGTACAAGCTCTTCCTTCATATTTTCTCCCCATGCCTTTTTTCCTTTGGCCTTCCTGACACTGATGTGGCAATTATAGCTGCTTGTAGGTATGTCAAGATTTCATTTGTTGGCATGTTTTATGTTGGACTTCTCCAAAACTACAGTTGGGTCTGTAGCCTGAACTTTAATATGACCTTTTCACTACCAGCCTATAAGTGGAGAAGGGGGGAAATCAGTCAGAATGTGGAGCAAACTAATTTTAAATAACTTAGAAGATGCCTATAGTCAAAGAAAAGGAATGCTGAATAAAATCTTAATAGGTTTTTATTATCTCGTTATTGCTCATTCTCGTCATTTAATAGTAAACTTCACTATTCTGTGAAAATTTGAGACTCTCAGCTTTTAGGTTACAAAAAAGGGGAGTGTATAATATACCTCATAACTCATATGTGTAGTGTATAATATGTCACATAACTCAAGTGTACCCCAAAGCCCAGAAACCAAATAAAAAGAATTCTCACTGTTTGTCTCTCTGTTTCCACTCAGTCATTTCAGAAACCTCATTCATGATTTTTGACTGCTTGGAGCTGGCAACATGGGCCACTGCAGAGCTGGAGGCAGAGAAAACTAGCTGGGTCTTCATTGTCAGGAAATGAGCCTGCCTCTACAGACACAGCCAACTACTGTGTCTAAATTCACAGAAACAGTATGTCTGGAGACACACTTAGGGGTTGTCTATTCATAGATATTTCCAAATCATAGCAAAATTGGGCTAGAGTGGACCTAAAAAGGTCATCTAATCTAGCCCCTCTATCAAGGCAGGATCATTACTGACTCAACCATCTCAGCCAAGTGTCTGTTTAACCTGCCCTTGAAAGCTGCCAAGGATGGAGAGTCCATAATTTCTCTAGGTAGTCTGTTCAGATGCCTGACTACCCTGAAAGCTGCTTCCAATCTCCAATCTAAATTTCCCCTGCTGCAGCTTGAGGCAATTGATCCCCTATGGCCACAAAGCAAAGCCCACATGCATCCTTTCTGTAATTACCCTTCAGGTACTTGAAGCCTGTAATCAAATCCTCCCTTCTGTCTTCTCTTCTCCAGACTAAATAACCCTAGTTCTTTCAGCCTTTCCTTATAAGTCATGCCTCCCAGGACAGTAATCGTTTGTGATGCTCCTCTGTACTAGACTCTTTCCAAACTGTCCACATCCTTCTTGAAGTGTAGGTCCCAAAACGGGACACAGTACTCCAGGTGAGGCCTTATCAGTGCTGAACAGAGCAGAAGAATCACTTCCATTGTTTGCAAGTGGCACTCCTGTTGATTCAACCCAGCATGCTATTGGCTTTTGTAACAACAAGAGCACACTTTTGGCTCATATACAGCTTATGATCTGCTGTTACCCCTAGGTCTTTATCTGCAGTATTGCAGCCTAGTGACTCATTCCTCAGTCAGTATTTGTGTATGCAATTATTCCATCCCAAGTGCGGGACCTTGCACTTGTCCTTGCTGAGTCTCATCTGACTGATTGTGGACCACTTCTCCAGTCTATTCAAGTAATTCTAAATCCTAGCTCTAGGCACTCCACCTACTGTGGTCTCATCCATAAATTTGCTAAGCCTGAACTCAATCCCATCACCAAAATCATGAATGAAGACATTAAACAATACCAGAACCTGGACAGACCCCTGGGGAACCCCACTTGATACCTCCTCCCAGCTAGACATTGAGCCATTGGTGACTGCTCTTTGGGCGTGTCTATATGTTCATTAACGCACCTTAGATACTGCACATTTAGTTTAGTACTTCCTTAATAAAGTAGTAACTAAGTACACAGTACCTAGAGTTACTACACAGTAGCACCAGTTCATGGTTATTTAGTGATGCTTACTCCACATTAGCTTAATAACACTGTGCAGTAGGCTATTACCATGATTTTTGCCATGACACACTACTGCACAGTGTTATTAGGCTAATGCACAATAAATGTCTCATGTAGATGTGCCCTTTGAGTATGATGATCCAACCAGCTATGCATCCATTTTACAACACTTTTGTCTAGTCTGTATTTCCTTAGCTGGAAATAATAATAATAGGAAACAATGATGAGCTGGACTAGATTTATTATTCCAATGTTGTTTTCTTTGCAAACAGAAAATCTTTTTAATAGGATCATAGGCAAGCACAGAATCCATCACAATTAATTGGGTTACATGAAGAAACTCCTTAATTTATCCAGGAAAATGAATGAATGTAGCATGTATTGGCTTTGCATTTCAGTTAACATCCACATTTGTCATTCATTGATTTTTGTTCCCCCTCCTACCCCGCCGAGTCATTTCTTAGGTTAATACATCTTAATATTCACCTAAACAAAGATCAGTATCTTCTTCTTAGAGTATATTATTGAACTGAAATACTATCTTACATTATTACCTTTACTGTCTTCAGTCAGTGGTCTTTTAATTTTTAAAGGAGTGTTTACATTATTCCACCAGTCTCAGTAGCATCCTTAAAAAAAAGTTATTCCACAGTTCTAAAGAGAAAATAGTCAATATCAATAAATATATTGGTAATATGCAGTTTAGAAAGCAATCACCTAACAGTCATAGAATCATAGAAAATTAGGCTTGGAAGGGACCTCAGGAAGTCATCTAGTCCAACCCCCAACAATACAGTTGTATAATACAAAACATGCATAGTTTAGCTGGCAGAAGTATAGCCTTGATACAGTTTAAGTGCTTAAAATATTGGATTTTAGGTTGTAGCCATGTTGGTCTAAGGACATAGGCAGGCAAAGGTCTTTGAGTAGATGTGATCTCTTTTATCAGGCCAACTGAGTACTAGTAAAATATTGGAGAATTTTTATATGGAAAACAGTGTTTTTGTGCAAAATACCTACCTGTGCTGGTCTGTGTGAGCCTACAAAAAGTCATGTTGAAAGGATCCATGATGAATAGAGATTTTCAGTGACTCTCATTAAAATTCAGTGAATGCTACTGAAATAAGTGAAAACATTATCATTGCAAATTTCTGGTACTGAAGGCATGCATGTGAGGTCAGGGAAGTGAAGAAAAATCTACATTTTTAAAAACAGGTATTAAAAATATTAGGTATTCAGTACCTTGAATAATTTCCAATGCTCCTTTGAAAATCTGACCAAAGTTATGTTTAGGTTAGTAAACAAAAATTATACCCAAGTCTCAGATTTCAGGTTTTACCCAGTGGGCTCGTCTACATAGGATGTTTGCTGCAGAGCTGCCAAATTAGCTTTGCAGTAAAGTCTTGGTATCCACATATGCGGCCCTATTCAGTCTTGGTAAGCTAATAAATGCCACAGTAGGTTAGTATTTGTAAATACAAGTATTATCCTGCAGTGGTGTTATTTATTGTGCTGCAAAACACATATAGATGCTGACAGGGCTGGCTGGGGGAAAGGGTGCTTCACTGCATGGGCTGCCTTCTGGCTAGCCCCACACTGAAGCACCCTTGTGCCCCAGCCAGTCCCTCCATGGCTCATTGAGTTGGCTGGAGCAGCCCTGGGTTGGTAGGCTGACACCCCAAGCCCCGTGCCAGCCAGGGCTACTCCCACCTGGCTCACCATGCTGTGTTCCCAGGTGCACATGTAAACGTGGCACCTGGGAACAATAAACTCTGGCATGATATGCACCAGAGTGTATTGTTTCGCATTAATTGCACATGTAGATGTGTCCAGTATTGTTTATCCTATGTGTAGCATTGTCACAATTTTAAATAGTCTCCACATATTTCCACTATTAGTACTATATCAACTGCCACTCCAATTTTTTTTGTCTCAATCTGAACCATCCTAAAACTAACTGTTCCTACTGAAATCAGTGGTAAAGGGCCATTCCAAATGATAGCATTTTTTACCCAATTTTAATACATGTAAAGCATTTCACAAGGCAAAGCAGAACCCTTAACGTTTCATCTCTAGTGTCCAACACCTGAAATATCTTAGCTTAAACTTCATTGAGGGAATTTAAAACTTCCTTTTCCTTTTAAAGCCAAAGAAGCTGATTCATAGCTTCCATTTAATTCAGACAGTCCTTGTATGACTATATTGACTTTTTCTGCAGATGAATCATTCTAGGAGGGGATTAAGAAAATCTTACGCTGTATGCTTGAAAGTATTAACTACCATTTATCATGAATGGTGTGCTCTTGCTGGTACGAGATGAAATGACATTTTTGGCTGTAAGCAACTATCTTTCAAAAAATAATTGAAATCAATGGCATGTACTAGAGAAATACATCAATTCAGTTGCCCATCCAGCCTGTTGATGTCTGAAATTTAAAGTTTATCTTTAGTCGTTGGCACAATAGAGTGGGTATGACATGGAATGGGCCTATGCATTTGCAGAAAACTGAACTGTCATATTCACTGCCCTAAGGGACTAAGTCAGATCCATGAATAGAGCCTAAGGTCTTATGGAAGGAGGATAGGGCACAGACTCCTTTCTCTACAGGTCTCAGGACTGTTTTATGGCAACTAGTGCAGTCTCTAGGTTGGTTTGCATTGCACCTTCAGTTTCTGCTCCATCCATGAGCTATGTTGGCATGGATCCATGTGGCACGTTAGGCATTTCCAAATAAAATGAATGGACCTTTTTAAAATAAATGTTCTCATACAGTCCCAAAATTCCAGGTCCCCAAGATCTAGATCGTCAGAACATCACTCAGTATCCATAATTAGTGAATGTAGCCCACAAATGCTCTTTGACCCATAAGTCCCCTTCTGCCTCAATTTCTGTCACAGGACTTAGGAGTGAAGTCCTCGTGCTGTTTTGCAGAAGTTTTAAATGGGTATGTTGGTGCTGGGAGACCTGGATTCTAATTCCTGACTCTGCTACTTAGCTCTTTAATATTCTCCGGTAAAATCATGCTGTGTAGTGTATATAATATGCCTCTGGTCCTTCGGGCACGTGAATAAATCAATTGCTTTTCAGTGCATCATAAATTAAGTTGCTTTAAACAAGACATTTGCATAAATTCAATTTGTTGTCCTGGGGTTTTTTTAAGACCAAAAACATTTAAACTAACTAGCTTCAAATCTCAATATATGGAAAGAGTCAATTCACATGAAAGAGAAAACGACTTGTGCCAGTAGCTTTTTCTCCTGGCAAAATCTGCAGCAATAGGCCCAGAATGGTCGGTGTTTTGATTCAGTGCTTTTACAGATTCTTGCAAATCAGCAAAGAATTTATAGTCCTCTTTCAGGACACTGTATGATAGCATTTTTGTACTTTACCCGGTGTCTTGAGCCAAATGTTCTGTCCTAAGAGAAAAGAAAATGCTCAAGCACTGTAAAGTTCATGTGGTTTGCTTTACTTTGCTGGGACAGCTGCAGAGGTACTGAAAGTCAATGATTCGCCTACTGCATTGCCAAATGAAGGTCCCCATTCTGCTGCTTGCTTTGCACAGATGGGAAGCCTGATTCCACGGGGGACAAAAGACAGGAGGCCAGGTGCAGTACAAGGTGACATCTGTTCCATTTTACATACTTTTGCCATTATGCGGAAAAACAGCTGTTTCGGTACCGTACCTCCACCTACCCCGGAAGGTTTTGGTGGCTTGGGAGTATTTAAGAGTTTCCAAGACCTGTCAGGATTCCCTGCTCTTTGTAATGGGCCACTTGCCTCGGCCCCCAGGGCTGAGGTGGGATAGAAGGCATGCCCTGGAGGCATTCCCTAGAGGGCTATTTTGCCCCATTTATTCTGCCAAAGAGATATGAAAGGGCCGTGGGAAGAGAAACACCATGTCTCCCAGTCTGTAACATAATACGGTATGAACAAGTGCTGACTGAGAACTTTCTAATGGAACGGTTTTCTGATGGAAAAGACTGATTTCATGAAGCTGAAACCTTCTGTGGGAAGTATCAGTTTCAGAGAAATCACCAAAAGGAAATGATATGTCCTTGTTTTAATAAAGGCCCAAAACATTTCATTTCAACTTTGTTTCAACTAATCACATATATATAGTATAACAGTGACTCCCCAGTTATGGTCCAGGCACTGCTATGTTTGCAAAGCCATGGTAAGTAGGCCCTGTGTGCCTCTATAATATTTTTAATTAAAAGTTTGATAATAAGGTGCATGTTGGTGAGAAATTCTGTGTGTTGGCAGCGGTCGGTTGGGAATTACTTTAATCTAAAAATGTAATATTTCTCACTGAAACATACTGGCACAAAGTCATTTTGATGTTGGCGAAAATGAAAATATTTCAGAATTTTATTTGCAGGGCCATTCTTAATGTTTTGTTCCAAGTCAAGAGAAAAGGAAATTGTACATGTCAGAATTTCCCACAGAATTAAAATTGCTACTTTTGGCCAGCCAAAATATTAACTACGTCAGTGAAATACCTTCTGCAGTACTCGCTAAAACAATGTCACAATTACTAACACTGAGCAGCCACTTACTGATATATAATATAACATGCCTGGCAGCTCAGAATGTGTGTAAAGAAGCTGATTAATGTGCCTTTCATCTTTTAAATGCTAAATTCAATTTGCTGTACTAAAAATTATTTTTCCTATTTAATAGCTTCTCAATTTGTAATATATTTGGCCTAGCAGTGGGCCACATTAACATACAGCTGACAGCATAGGATAATTTATCATAAAGAAAGTCCAAGGCACCTAGCTTGTTAATCTCTTGCTTCTGAGAGTTAGACTTTCAGATAAGGGAAATAGCCCTCTCATTGGGTTGCTGAAAATAAATCCGACATCAATTGTTGTGTAATAAAATGAGCTTGGTGTCAGGAAAGCACCTACAAAGAAGCGATCTATCCGTCTACGCGCATTTTTTTTATATCTAGCTGTGCTTCCAAATTGTTTTAGATCTGCCTTCCCTTATTCCTGCTAGATGGGTAGAACAACTGTTGAGTGAGACACAGACGTGAAGTAATGGGTCTAAGTTCTCCACTATAATTTCATTCATTAACAATTGATGGCAGTGATGGAAATTACTTTCTTCTTCAACTATCAGGCCGTTAGTCAAGACTAGTGCCAAAAAAACAGCTTGGATTGAGAGTACAGGCAGGTCTCAGCTTAAAGCCGTCTTACGCTCAATCAGGGATTCAACCCATGCTGAGGCCACCTCTTCTCCCTGTGAGTTGGACAGAGGAGACGTGCTCTGGTCTTTTAGTCCCAGTCTGCCCCAAAACCGCAAGATGTGAATGAGAGAGACTTCAAGCCCTGTGCTCGTATCCACTCCAGTACTGACCTGCTACCTGACTGACTGCTGCTGGACAACCGCCACTTGGCAGAGAGAGAGAGACGGAAAATAAAGAAGAAAGATCTAGTGAGATTCTGAACAAATGAAATAGGTAAAGGAAAGCCAAGCACATGCATCAGCTTCCTCTGAAGCTTATGCATGAAGTCTTACACTACTTGAGAATGAAAAAGGTGTTTCAGAGAGTATGTGCTATACTTTATTCCCCCTGTGTTACGGAAAGTAAAAAAAATACCTGTCTGTCACTACAACCATCCTGTAGCCTCACCAGCAATATTAAGGGGTGCTGCTGTTCTTTTTTTGTTGCTTTCTTCCATTTCTATGGGGGTCTTTAAGAGAAGGCTGGATAGGCATCTAGTTGGGGTCATCTGACCCCTGTGCTCTTTCCTGCCCAGGGCAGGGGGTTGGACTCGATGATCTGATGAGGTCCCTTCTGACCCTAGCATCTATGAATCTATTTTCTCTTTCCCTTCCTCTTGCACATCCTCCAGAATTTAGCTGCTTACCTTCAGGAATACATGAACCTCCAGGTTGCAAAACTCCTCCACGTAGCACAGGACCATAAGTTTCTACGTGCTGCACATCAGGAACCCGTGTTGTTGCATTTATGCAGCAGAGGGTAGATTATTTCTAACACCTTTTTGACCCTAAGAAGCAGTTTCAGAGGTTGATGGTCTCACAAATATTACAAATCTGGCAGTAATGTATTACCCTATTTCTTATCCGTTCTCTGCTTCAGGGAAACAAAGAGGTTAATTATCTCCACGGAAGCAGCGGGAGTGGGATTCCAAGGTGTGGCTGTTGACAAGCAACCTCACCTGCAGATAGTTAATCATCCTTCAAGAAGCGCAAGGGGAGTTTTTGATATAAACTTTATTTAAACGCATATAAATTAAGTGAAGTGGGCCATTAATCACATGGCTCTGTATTAACTCACCTGCTCTGAGCATCTCAGGGAAAACACAAATATATGGGAAAGTGTCAAGTCTATCAGACTTTCTGCAGCACTTTTCCAAACCTTTTAGATCTTTGTGGAGTTGTCACAGAGGTGCAGAAATGATCCCATATCACAAAGAGCCTGTTTCTATCAGTTGCAAAACCCCTGCCCACCTGGTAGGCACCAAAGTCTTCAGACTTGCACATTTCTATCAGGAAAATCCCACTGTGGCTGGTGGACCAGCATCCAACTACCCACATCCTGATGTTGCTGAGCAGTATGGCGACTAAGACCCACAAACTATGTGCTCCCCTGATTATCTTATTTTCAGGACACACACTATTTGACATGCTGATTGGGCGCGTCCTCATGAGTGTGCATGTGCAAGGGCATGCATTTCCCGGGGGACAAATAGCAGCAGCACATTTATCCCCAGGCATGCTCCTGCATGTGCACTCTAGTGCATGACAAAGGGCCCCAGGTGGGGCAGGGGAGGCTGGGGCCAGCACCTGTCCTGGTCCCAGCAACCTTACTTGGAGTCCTGGGGGCCTCCTGGGGTAGCAGTGGTGCCGAGCCGGCCACTCAGAGCCTGGTTGGCAGCCAGCTTCAGTTTCTGGCAGTGCACGGTGCTGCCACATGTGCTACGATGCTTTTTTTAGTGGCATTTTTTGGCACTGGGATCTCTCTGAGCACTAATTAGCAGCACAGCACATGGGTACATGTATGCTGCGTGTGGTTTGTGGTGCCTTAAATGGCTTTGAGGCACTGCAAATCACACATGCGCATTCATAGGGATGTGCCCATTGTGTCCATCCCCGCCCAAAAAAAGGCAGCATGGATGAAGAGCTCCTGCCTCTCTTTCTGATTGAAATACTTCCAATATTTGGCTAGGCAGAGCCTTCACCTACAAGATGAGAGCGCTGCATTCAAGTCTCAGAAACATTTCAGTGGGGCGCTGCTTTAATGGAGCTTAGCTCTGAGGGCAGGCTGTTTCCAACCCGACCTGTGCCACCGCTGCTGGAGCTGGAGCCATGGGAGCTACCACCTTCCTTTACACAACACCATCACTGCCACTTTTCCACACCACCTGGGCGAAGTCCCTTGCTGCAGGAACTCTGCTGAGACCCTCTGCCGCTGAAACACTGCAGGAGCCCCCTGGCTTTGCACGCAGGCCAAATAAAATGGCTTCATAGGCTGGATCTCGCCCATGGACTATAGGTTGCTGACTCCTGTACAGATATTAGACATTTAATACGCATCAAACAGCTTCACCAGGAAAGATAGAGAGAGACCCATCCCTCGTAGATCAGTGTTTAGGGGACTTGTGGGTGGCTTAGGCTCCAGTCTCTGCTACATATCCGGCAGAGTGGGGATAAAAACCAGGCATCCCACTTCCCAGCCGAGTGCACCAATGTCACAACCAACCACCAGCTTCTGTGGGAAGGAAAAGACTGACATAGGTCCCTAACTCTAGGAAGGTTATGAATCCTGAACAAAAAGCATACCTGTCACTACTTCGAGGAAGGGGTCAGGGCTTAGGCAGGGTCCCTCACCTTGGCATTCTTCCTGGCTAGCTTAGCCTCCCACCCTGGTTGGCAGCTTTTTTGCATCTTCTTTTAAGAGCCAACACCACGCATGCATGCATTGTGCAGGGATCCCTGGTGACTCTGGGTTCTGAGGAGGCAGGGAAGTGACACAGGGCATTTTAATGCTTAAGGCTCTCTGCTGAATCTAATCTTTTGTTTGCAGTTCAGTCAGGTTTGGGCCAATGGTATCCAGCATTATCCAAACCAATCTCTTCATCTTGGGGAATGACACAAGTCATACAAGAAGCAAGGATTTTTTTGGGTGCATAGTCAACCTAGAGAAGAATGCATTACATTCAAAAGCTTGTTTAAGTCTATTGGACCAATTGCTTGAGATAAAAAGATTATCACCCACAGCAATCCTTGCCTTTCATATTTCCATGACCATTGAGGCTACAACATTTCAACACTACCAAAATTTATGCAACATTTCATAAGCCATGGTTGCATTTCGCCTCATTCTTATATGTCATCTCATTGTGTCACATGTATTGGATATATTTAAAGAAGCAAGCAGAGCCTTACAATGTGGAGAAATGGAAATTTAGAGGACAGTTGTAAACTATAGGGGATATACATGTGTGCTGGAGCTTATGCAGACGTTAAAACATGCCTGTTCAATTTGACAGTAAAAGCTTGCATTTTCTTGGTATCGTTACATGGCCTGTCTGGTTTGCCAAAATGCAGCGGGTCTCACCTGGTGTATGTGGGTTCAACTCCTTGGCAAGCACATTTAACAGAAGTCAGTTGAGCTCTTTCGGTTTCTGAGGATCTAACCCAGCATTTGCTGGGTGATGGTGTCACAGAATTCATGGCACCGTTGAAAAAGGCAGCGCAATATTCTGAGCCCTGCTTTTTTTCTTTGGTAGATTATCTGTGCCCTCTGAAGAAGCAACGTGAAAGCATCATTAAGAGCAAAGATGAGTAAGCAGAGAGCAGCATATGTTCCTAATACGGTATAGTCTGTTTATCAAAAACAAAGTAGGTGGCTACTGTTGCAGAAGACAAAGTTTTAGTGATATGTTTGCTCTCAGCATCTTCCTGTGACTCTAACTCTTTCCCCTCAGACTTGGCATGTGTAACACTCTCCTACAAACTGTGAGACATCCTTTGTTTTCACTAAACAGGCACATGAACCAAGCATTTGGTGGCTCAGTGACTGACAGCTTGGAACCATCAGACTCAGAGGCTCAGCATAACACCCTGTGTGCAAACAGATTAACACCTGCAAGCTTTTAGAGAGAAAGAGTGTTTTTTATATTGGTTTTTTTTGGCAGCAGGAGAGATGAACGCTTAGGAGAAAGGGAAAGTGGACCGTAGGGAATGAGAAGAGGATATTGTTTGCGAAGCGTGCAGCGGCCACAGAATGAAGTCGTCAATTAGCAGGTGTTACTTTAAACTGGCTGCAAATGGACCCTGCTTCCTCGGAGAGTAAAAATGGACAATTAGAAGTGCTCGTAAGGATCTCAGAGAGAAATAACGAAGTGCAAATCCCAGTTTAGTGCAAAACAGAACTTGACTTCCTTAGCTGGGGTCTGATTCCGATTCATCGTTAAGAATATTGGTGTAACCCACCCATATACACAGGAAGCAGATACATAATGTATCACCCTACACTCGCATACCTGTATAGAATCTGGGGTGCAGTTCCCCCCAAAAGCTGCATGTCCACTATTCTTCTGGGATAGCTGTTTGATCAGTGCTACCAGGCCTGTGCTCTAGTGGGGTGGCGCTGTACCAGTATCTGCTCTGGCAGCCAAGCGGGGAAGACTGATATAAGAAAACTGATGCAAGTTACACCAGTGACAACATGCCATGTATCCAAGCTTTTAGAAAAACTAATGGCCTTGAAATAGTTTAGCTTTCTTAATATGAATGCTGTTTCATAATATGCTGTTTATAGAGGGCCTGAGCAATCTCACTCCATTCAAAGAAGCCACAATGATTTATAGTTGCTAAAGATCCAGACAATGATTCTTAGCGTTGTATTGACCTTATGTACCAGTTCAAAGTAGGATACTTCCCTCTGAGTAAGCTGCTCCAGGGTGAGGGTTTGCATGTGCAAATAAGGGAGGAAGAGTATATAGGACAAGAGTGTAACTGCCGTTTAATGTTGAGGACTGCGCTTATTCTTGCCCTTGCAATTCACAGGTGTTGTGGGATGAGAAAGAACAGGAAAACATATAGGATGAGATTTCAGTTCTGTTGAAATTAATAACAAAACTCCCATTGACTCCAGTGGGGCACGGTTTTCTTCCCACCATTTAAGGTTTTCTTTTCAGTTTCAAATGCTGCAGCAAGCTCTCCATGACTTGCAATTTTTGATTATTGTGCCACTGTCTCAAAGAGCGATCTCCTTTCTTAATGCACCTAAGCCCTCAAGCTTACATTTGCAAGTATAATTCTGAATTCATTTGGTTGGACTGACCTGGAGTCAAGCTGCACCACCAAGTTAAAAGTTTGCCTCACTGAGAATGACTTGACTTCAGTGAACTGCAATAAAAATGGATTCAGTTAAATTAGGACTGAATATTTCTCATAAACATTAACATACATATATTATATATTCACTTTCCTTTCCTTCTTTTGTCATGCCTTTGTGACAAGGTAGTTAGCAGAATTTGCTAATTTGTTGGACTGTGACAGGCTGTACCATAAGTGCTTCTGCTCTAGCTTTAAATTTGCAAGCTCTGGGCACCTTAGCACCCGCACCACCCCAGCCCCCATATAGCCACTTAGGACAATAACTATGGAAAAAGTTTGGAAGTCCTTACACTGAACGTATGAATATGCATGATACAAGTAGTATAATGGTATTACTGAAACCTATATAAACAATATTTGGGTAAGGACTATGCTTATTGAGAAATCTTTTGTTGCATGGTGAACAAAAGGTTTTGTATGTATAATACAAATATAGCAATGTAATACTGTGATTACTTTTTGTAAACTGTAAAGCAGTTGTATTTGAAGCTACATTAGCTACTTTGAATCAGCTGTTGCAGGCACATCTCTGGAAAAACAGGAAATGGCCATATTACCCTTAGGTTTTTTTTGATAAAGGGAATTTGTACACCAAGCTGTGACGTAGAAATTGCAGCTATTTACATAAAGGACTTATTTTTTGAAAGAAGCCCTCTCTGCTCTATACACGTCATGTCTGCTACCTGATGACAAAATGCATGGTATTGTTAAAAGGTAATAAAAAGACACACAAACAGAATCCCAAGGAGTGTGTTGGTTTAATCACCAGATTACCATGGCAACTGCTGCATATACCTTACAGACTCATAAAAGCTTTTGTAGGATGGCTAATGCTAAATAATACAACAGCTCATTACAATAAAGCAATCTACTGATCCACCATTTAACAAAAACATTAAAGATCTGAATCACAAGCTTATAACTTTGAAAATCAGGCTCTGTTATTCATGCGCTGATTTGTTAAAAATAGGGAATTGACCTATATTAAAGAGAGCTATAGGAAGATCAGAGGTACTTTATCTGTATACATTTGAAAATGTTTTATGGTCCTTTACGCAGTATACAATTTATCATAAGTGATGCTTGCCCTTGTTCCTTTAAGATACCTATGATTTTGAACCTGATTTCTCCTGTTTCAGTAAGCAGAAGAAAACAGGGCATTTTTTTTAGCAAAGCAAAAACAAAGCAAAACAAAACACCCCCAAATGAATCAATAGTCTGATGAGAATTAAAAATGCTTTCTTACCTGCAGGCCTCAAGCTATAGCCTTGCTTTAAATCATATTGGCTGAAAATGGCTCAGAGTCCACTGCCAGGGATTATCTAGCTCTGTTTTCATCCGGCAGTTTGATACTGACCCACATATAACAGGTCATTCTGCCATTCTCCCTGCAACAGGCCTCACTTCCCTATATTTAATTTAATACACTGACATCACCATCTCATGTTATTACTTCATCCAGTTAATCAGAAATGAAGTAGTCAATGGAGCTCTGTGTGGAGGAATAATGAACATGGGTAAAGAGGGGGATGTGAAAAGCAAGTGTGTGAACTGAAGCAGAAGGAACTGATGGGACATGGCAGAGTCACTATTGCTATACAGAAGCAGGCACTAATCAGGGATCTGTTTGTAGAAAGGGGAAGGGAGAAACACTGCTTGCTATTGGGACTCAGACTCCTGCATGCTTAGCCATGGGAATTGTTGTGAACACAATACACATTTTACACATTCATTTTTGTGTGCTACATTTCACCTTTTTGTAACTTGGGAACTATCTTGAAGTTTAAACTCATTATGGGATGTAATTAAACAGGTAAACAGAAATGCAGGAGGATGGAAATTGAAGCATATTAAAATACTGTCCTGTTTCCAGGATACATTTTGTACATAAACAACATGGTCATAATTAAAATACACTCTACCTTCTTTGATTATCATGTGCTATCAAGAAACATTGACATATTCCATAATCAGATTCTCTAAATCAGGTGTTTAATAAGTGTACCCCTGGCAGCTAAATGAGGAGTGGGGGGGTGGCACGTGGACTGATGCAGAGTTGGGGGGGGGGGGGGTTGCATGGCTGGATGCAGAGTGGGGGGAGATGGTACATGGGCCGGACAAGGCACCGGGGGGTTGGTGTGTGGTTGGAGGCAGAGCAGTGGCAGCATGGGGTGGTGGATGGCAGTGGCAACTGCCTCCGCGTGCAAACTCCCTGTGTCCGACTGGCTGGGTGGTACCTGTGCGGCCCACAGAGGAGCACTGCTGCTTTCCCCACCCTGGCCCTGCTCCTGGGAGGTGGCAGCACAGGGTGGTGGTTGGCAGTGCTCCATCCCTGCCTGCCCACCTGTGCGTACCCCCTAGAGCCTTCCCAAGTACCCCGGTTGACACCCCCTGATCTAAGTGTTTCAAACTGCAGTAATTATCCAGGCTTAGTATCGAAGTTTTGGATTGTAAAAAACAATTTTCCTAAGGAAATGAATGAAAATCAGTATACACGCCACATGTAATGAAATCTTAGTACTAGAACTGGATACATTCTATTAAGTTGACCAATTTAGCTCCCAGAGTGAGCAGTCAAACTAATGAAAGAGGATTTTCTTTAATTTGTTGTTCACAGTCATTCATCCAATCACTGATATCGATATCTGTGAAGGAAAACATAAATGGATCGGTGAACAAGTCTACAGTGTTAGTGTGAACTCACTTAAAGTGCAATGCTATCACATACCCAACAGTTCCTAAGTTAAAGTTAAAAAACTCTACAGGGATCCATGCTGGCCCTGGAGCCTAAGCAAACAGTAATCCATACCGCATCTCCAAACTTGGCTGGTGTTGGAAGGTTTTCCTTCCTAGGGGGCTCTAAATCCAGACAGAAAAGCTCTTTCCTTAAGTCCTCCCATATTGTCCTTAGTTTTCTTGTTCTCCAATTTGTGCAAAATGCTGACCTCGTGAAGGAACGGCTTGAGAGGCTGGACACCTTCAGGTCAGCTGGCCCTGACAATTTAGACCCCATAGTACTCAAGGAGGTGGCCTGCATCATAGTTCAGCCCCTGGCACAGATCTTCGAGAGCTCCTGGCACTCCGGTGAAGGGCCTAATGATTGAAAGAAGGCCAATGTGATGCCTATCTTCAAGAAAGGGAGAAAAGTGGATCTGGCAAACTGCAGGCCCATCAGCCTGACCTCTATCCCGAGGAAGGTCTTAGAAAAACTCATCAAAGAGGCCATTCTTAATGGACTGGCTGATGGCAACACCCTGAGGGATAGCCAGCACAGGTTTGTTGTGGGTAGGTCTTGCTTGACCAATCTCATTTCCTTTTATGACCAGGTGACCTATCACCTGGACAAGGGGGAAGAGATTGATGTCATATATCTTGGCTTTAAAAAAGCCGTTGATTTGGTATCCCATGATCACCTTTGACAAAACTGGCCAACTGCGACCTCTGGTCCACCATGAACCGCTAGCTGGGGAATTGGCTTCATGGTCAGACCCAGAGGGTGGTGGTTGACGGGTGTCAATTGTCATGGTGTGCTGTGACCAGTGGGGTCCCTCAAGGCTCTGTCCTTGGACCTATTTTGTTCAAACTCTTCATTAATGATGTGGACATTGGAGTCAGAAGCAGACTGGCCAAGTTTGCTGATGATACCAAACTCTGGGGTAAAGCATCCACACCTGAGGACAGGAGGGTGATCCAGGCTGACCTTGACTGGCTCATGAAATGGGCGGACAAGAACCTGGTGGTGTTTAACACCAAAAAATGCAAGGTTCTCTACCTTGGGAGGAAAAACCTGCAGCATGTCTATAGGCTTGGCAGTGCTACGCTGACTAGCACTATGGATGAGAGGGACTTGGGGGTCAGGACTGACCACAAGATGAACATGAGCCTGCAATGTGATGCTGGGGCTAGTAAAGCGAGCAAAATGCTGGCTTGCATCCATAGATGCTTCTCAAGCAAATCCCAGGATGTCATTCTCCCGTTGTACTTGGCCTTGGTGAGGCTACAGCTGGAGTACTGCATCCAGTTTTGGGCTCCACAATTCAAAAAGGATGTGCAGAAGCTTGAGAGAGTCCAGCAAAGAGCCACGCACATGATCAGAGGTCAGGAAAACAGGCCTTATGATGAGAGGCTGAGAGCTATGGGACTCTTCGACCTGGAAAAGCGCAGGCTCAGGGGTGATCTGGTGGCCACCTATAAGTTCATAAGGAGTGTTCACCAGGATCTGGGGAAATGTCTGTTCATCAGAGCGCCCCAAGGGATGACAAGGTTGAATTGTCACAAACTTCTTCAGGACCATTTCAGGCTGGACATTAAGGAAGAACTTCTTTACTGTCTGAGCCCCCAAGGTCTGGAATCGACTGCCGCTGGAGGTGGTTTAAGCACCTACTTTGAACGCCTTTAAGAGAAACCTGGATGTTTTTCTTGCTGGGATCCTATGACTCCAGATGACTTCCTGCCCCTGAGGCAGGGGGCTGGACTCGATGATTATCCAAGGTCCCTTCCAGCTCTCATGTCTATGAAATCTATGAAAACTTTTGTGATGTTAAACTACTGTATTACTGCATTCATTGCTACCTGCTGGTGATATTAGACACAAAATGTCTCAGGCTTTTTAGCACAAGCACGACCAGAGAAGGGGCATATCCTGATCTGAGTACATCCTGATTTATTCACTAGGATCCTTTATAACTCATGTAGGCCCACTTTTTGATCCAATCTTTCAAACCTTCATCTTCACTGATGCATCCTGAAGAATAGGGAAGGGGGAACCCTTCTTTCCCTGCCATCACTAGTTTAACAAATGTACTTTATGAAGAAGACATCAGGCTGTTAACAAACAAGCAATTCACTTCTGATAGGATGGGGAAGGGTCATATGAGTCTTTGCATGGAGACTGATGTGAAGAACAGCACTGCTAACAAAGGATCACAGAAGTGCTCACAGGCCTTCCAAGCATTTGTGGACAACCAGACAAGAAAGACATAGGCTCAGGTGACTCTCAAACCAGATTACCCAGACATACCTGTACAGGTTTCCTCACTGTTCTTCTTGCCTTCTACTGGGCTTTTCAGTGAAGTGCAATTTATCTTTTCTGAAGTCCTGTTGCTTTTTTTAGGGACCCCTGATGAAATGCGCTCGGCACATCATTTGGAGCACCAAAGCAGCTGCCCCTGTTTATGGTCCTCATCTAGAAGGTGACAGCAGCATGCTGCTAAAGTGACAAGCATGTGTGCAATGGGAGGGAAGGTTCAAAAAACAATCATAATGTCACCGCTGACTTTACTGAGTGCTTATGTGCCACACATCTGGAGGTTTCACCCATAGATTGCACACTCTGATTTCTAGGTTGGTTCCATAGATCAAGAATACAGCTTGACACAACTGGTTCTAGGACTCAGATGATTTTGTCTTCATTCATTCTCATTTAAATTTAATTCAGCACCCTTGAAACACAATTCACCATGGTTTCATTTGAATCAACCTTATGACCCAGATTTAAAAAAAAATACAAATCTGTGCATAATTATATGTTTAATTAGTGCATGCACACTGGTAAACAAGCTGATTGGAAGCACAAGTAGCTAGCTAGACAGTTACTTAATTTACATGTCCATTCGTGGCAACTATGCATGCAAATTTGACACCATTTTGAAATTGCAATAGTCTTGCAAATCTGCTCTGTCAGGCTTTTTGTAAATGACTTTTATATTCCTGTGCATTATGTCACTATTGGCATGCTTAATTTTTATACAGGGGAAACTTTATTGTAGACCACACTTTTTAGGCAGTCTCCTGTCTGAAGAGACCACCTTTAAAGTATCCCCACATGTAATGAGAACAGTTTTGCCGGACTTTTATTAGAAGACCACCTCTGTTATGTAAATTACTTTTGTAGGTCCCTGGAGTAGTTACTTAAGGCAGGTTTGACTATATATTACTCACACCTTTAGGGATTACACATAACACACTGTGTGTCTTTGTGTCCACTTTAGGCACCATGCTGTGTTCAATCTGATTTGAACTGGACCAAGTCCTAAAGTCCTTGTTTAATCCTGTTTCAAGCAGAACTCCCACTGATTTTAATTATTTCTGAGTTTTGACTTCAATGGAAATATTGTCTAAGCTAGAACCGAGTATGAATGTTAGGACTGGGGTCCATATTAGGAAAGAGCAGGAGAATGTCACCCTCAAGGATATACATATATAAATTATTATTATTAGTTTTCTGGATAGTAGACATTATATAAATATCCTTCTCTGTCAATTTTGGGGGTGAGAAGGTTATTTATTCTCTTTACTAATGAAACTTTGGCTTCACTTCAGACAGCCCAATGACAAAAGAGGCTATTGTTATGGTACTGGTTTGTGATGGAAACATCTCTGTAGGAATGAGATTCACCACCTAGTCTGAAGGAAGGAGCCTCATCCTAATAAAATCCCTAAAGAAAGTGCCCATTATGTTACTCTAAATTCCTCCTAGGAGGTCTTAGGAGAATATCAGGGCCAGGTCACCAGCTCAGGAAAGGCATTACCTTGGACACTTTGGGAGGAAAAATTCACCATGTATGTACAGAAAATACAATTGTGCAAAATTCATGAAGCTGGGCCAGGCAAATTTCCACTAACTGAAGCTGATGTCCACCATACCACTTAGATTTCCTACCCACCTGTGTCGGGATGAATTCAGGATTTTCACTGACCCATTTGCAGAGCTTAAGCAGTGGCTTCAAGTTGTTTCCTTTTTCCCACCAATATGAAACGCTTTGGTGGTCTCAGGAAAGGGGAGAGTAGTTCACATGAAGCAGTGCCTGCACAAGGAGGTTTGAGAGGAAAGCAGCCACTCCGTATCCACTAGGCAGCAATTCAGGCTACCGTTTCACAGAGAATAGCAGAGAGAGGAAGGGTGCCTGGGGCAGGAGTATAGAGCTCTGAGCGGAGGAATTTCCTACAGGCAAAGATCTGGAGGAACCTAAAACACCAATTAAAGCAGCAGACATTGTTCTGTTAGCATCCCCTGCAAAACAGGAGCCTGAAAAGTCTGGTAGATGTAACCCATATAAATATGAGAGAGGAAGATATCCTCAGCTCTAAGAACAGGCCCCAGGGAAGAGTGCCATGCCTCTTACCTACCAGCCCTGTGAACCGTATGCTTCCCGATTAGTTCTTTCATGATATCAATTCAGTGTTCCCACATCTCTGAGACTGCTCACTGTTAGCTGCTCTCACAGTTTGAAGGAGTTTGTTTTGAGTCTACTGCATAATTATCCAAGGTGGCCTGGGAGCAATTTAATAGGCTCTCAACTTTACATTATTTCAAGCATCTCCTCTCAATGGTTTTACTCTAAATTAAAAAAGAAAATACCTGATGTGTTGTAGAGCCATGCAAGTCAGTTTATTACAGTTTGGAAAATACATCATCGGGGCAAGTGTCCACTAGAGGGAAGCCTCTACCATAGCTGACAATGCTTGCTGAAGTTTATTTTTGTGACATAAACTTCCTATAGCAACAGTCACTGCTGGAAAAAAATTGCACAAAGTTTACACTGAAACTCCCATAGTGCCATTTAAAGACAAATAGGTTAAGTACTAGTGGGTAAATTCTCAACTGGTAAAATTCTGTGGACTATATTGGAGTTATGCTGACACCAGTTGAGGGCTAGGCCCTTTGTTTGAACATCCCAATGATTTATAAATATGAGCATTGGAAGAAGTGTGCAGCTGTTTGGGGGTTGATTTTTTACCAGAGCAAGCTGATCCATAGGCCTAAGTAATAAGCCTGATTTCAATAATTTACAGCACATCCTAAATCAGTTCTTTGCCTGGCATCAGACATTGCAGATAAAACATGGCATCTCTTTCCTGGGCCAAGGCAGCTCTTTGGAGAATGAGAATCAGTCCCCTTCCTATAGTAAATAATACATACCCACACTGTGGAAATTGCTCATGTATCTTACGTGATGTTCTTAATGGCTAAGTACAAACAGCCAAAAAGCCAAGGCTGAATTGATTCAGTCTTCGCAGGTTAGTCTAAGCTGCAAAGATTGAACCAATAAGCAAATGAACAGACATTCACTTGTGATTCAGGAAATGCAGCTGCATGCCCAGGAAACTATAGGCCCATTAGTCTTACCTCAGTCCTGGGGAAGCTCTTTGAGAAAATTATCCAGGAGCACATCTGCAAGGGACCAGCAGGGGAGATTATGCTTAGAGGCAATCAACACGGTTCATTAGAGTTAGGTCCTGTCAGACCAACCTGGTTGCCTTCTACGACCAGATCACAAAAGCCCTGGATGCAGGTGTTGCGGTGGATGTAGTCTTTCTGGACTTTAGGAAAACCTTTGACACTGTCTCTCACCCCATCCTCATTAAAAAATTAGGCGACTGTGGTGTCAACACCTACACAGTCAAATGGGTTGCAAATTGGCTGGAGGGCTGCACCCAGAGAGTGCTGGTGGATGGGTCGTTTTCAACCTAGAGGGACGTGGGCAGTGGGGTCCCCCAGGGCTCAGTCCTCAGACCCCCACTGTTTAATATCTTCATTGGCAACTTGGACGACGGGGTGAAAAGCACCTTGTTCAAGTTCACATATGACACTAAGATGTGGGGAGAAGTGAGCATGCTAGAAGCGAGAGACAGGCTACAACTAGATGTGGACAGGTTACAGAGGTGGGCGGATGAGAATAGGATGGGTTTCAATATGGACAAGTGCAAGGTATTGCACCTGGGGAGGAAGAACCAGCAGCAGACCTACAGGCTGGGGAACTCCCTTCTCATCAGCACAGAGGCAGAAAAGGATCTTGGAGTTACTGTTGATTCCAAAATGAACATGGGCTGTCAATGTGGGGATGTGGGCAGGAAGGCTAACCACACCTTGACCTTGTCATGCATCCATAGATGCATCATGAGCAGGTCCAAGGAGGTGATACTTCCCCTCTATGCGACACTGGTCAGGCCGCAGTTGGAGTACTGCATCCAGTTCTGGGCACCGCACTTCAGGAGGGATGTGGATAGCATAGAGAGGATCCAGAAGAGCGCCACTCGCATGATCGGGGGCAGCATGGTAGGCCCTATGAGGAGAGACTACAGGACCTGAACCTGTTCAGCCTCCACAAAAGAAGGCTGAGAGGGGATCTGGTGGCTACCTACAAACTTGCCAAGGGGGACCAGCAGGCAATGGGAGAGTCCCTGTTCCCCCAAGCACTACCAGGAGTTACAAGGAATAACAGCCATAAGCTGACTGAAAGTAGGCTCAGGCTAGACATCAGGAGGCAGTACTTCAGTCAGGGTGGCTAGGAGCTGGAACCAACTTCCTTGGGGAGTGGTGCTCACCCCTACCCTGGGGGTCTTCAAAAGGAAGCTAGACAATCACCTAGGTGGGGTTGTTTGACCCCAGCATCCTTTCCTGCCCAAGGCAGGGGGTCGGACTTGATAACCTGCTTAAGTCCTTTCCAACCCTACCAACTTTGAAACTATGAAACTATGCCTGATCTCAAGCCAGAAGCTGGGGGGCATTATAGCATGGCTCTCTGGCATGTAGCCAGCATGGGTTGTTTGTTTACTTCCTCTTCCTGCTGCCCCTGAGGTCTCTGGGATTTGCAGTCAACAATCACAACAACAGGACTCTGCAGAGTTATTCATCACTTCCTCTTCCTGTTTCCAGGTACCGCTAGGATTTGTAATCCAGAGTCGCACCCAGCAGTAAGTAAACCAGCAGGTCAGGGCAGCTCTATACTGGGGGAAGATGTGTGTTCCCGCCCCCCTTCCCCGCCCCCAGCTGGCCCCAGACCCCAGCTGGGGTTTGCCTGGCGGGGCCAGTGAGCCAGCCCTCACTGCTCCAGCTAGGGATCAGAGAAGCAGGGCTAGCCCTGTTCTCTGGAGCAGACAGCACAGCCCTACCCAGGGCTGAAAAGCATGCTGGGATGCTGGGGGACTCTGATTTAACTTGAACCAGAAAGGGGTCTGGGACAGAAGTTTCATGAACCAGTTTGACCTAAATCAGTTAAGCCTGATACTACATTTCAACCAGGCTAAACCATTTTCAGCCATTTTGAAACTGGTGTTATGTAAACTGAACTTCTGTTCTGTTGTAGGTTTAAACCAGTTTCGGATCACTTCAGCTGGTTTATGTGTAACTTCTGTCCCTAGCCAGTGACATGCATTAAGTTATTTTAAGCATGTTAAGGAGACATTGTCCCTAGTACAGGCTACTCTATATGGGAAAGGGGAAACTTTATGAGTTTGCATCCCCTGTATTTCCTTGCTTTTTCTTCTTTGTGTTGAGGGTAGAATATGGTTTTCCTTCTTCAAAAAAGTAAGCGGTATAGTCTGTGCAGATCCTGGCGATCAACAGAGGGCAACTCTGCAAGCCCTTGACTTTTGCATGCTGTCTCATCTGCCATTGGCATTAATGCTGATGCCTGCAGGAGCCACTCTTAAAAAAAGGGATACCAGATTTAAATATTTTTTTTTATTTGAAACTGTGCATTCCTTGGTAGTTTGTCCACATTCTCTGAGTTGAATTCAAGTTCCCTTATAAAACAGTAGGGCCTGATTGTTTTGTCTCTGTGGCAAGTCTCTGTTCAGCTGCTTCTGTTGCACATCTTGAACAAATACATAGTGCTTACGAATGCAGCTCTCCAGGCCAGAATTTAAAGGTTGGAAAAGCTGGTCCCTACTTCTGTTCTTGTTGTGCTTGTTTTGTAGGTAAGACAAGGGCTTCAGTCCCTTGTACCATGAACCTCAGGTGCTTTATTGTAAGGGAGAGGGGGAAATTACCCCAATGGCTCGATGCCAGAGACAGGGAAGCAGGGCTTTTGGAATTTACCTCCAGCTCTGATGATAATCTGCTGTATAATCTCAGCCAAGGTGTCGTTTTAGATGCTCTTGTACCTTTTACCTATTCCTGTGCCTGTTTTCTTGGGGTTTCTTGTTGGTTTACTTTTTTAACAGTAGTTAGTTGACCTTAGTTTTCTTTTCAGCCCCTCTCCTCTTTGGCTGAAGCAGCTATTGTCATCTTTGGAACAGTGCCTAACTTCCTTAACAATTAAACATGGCTTTGGGAACACTTTCTGACAATTGAAATGGTGATTGGAAGGACTGTGGTGAAAGGCAAATGCATGTCATTTCAGGAACCCTGCCTCCATCATCAGCTAGTGATCAAATAGGCCAGGGTCTTTCTTTTCAAGCAGTGAATTCACTCGTGCTTTTAAATGAAACTACTACATGGCACACCAGTGAGCTAAAGTGTTAATTATATATTGCACTGAATCCTTTGTCTAGGCAACGATCCCCCCCCAAATTCTCACAAAAGCTGGCCATGCTGTTATACCCAGAGAGCGATGGGTGGTCCAGGAAGTGGTCTGGTCTGCTCTTGCAGAGCTGGACTCATCATCACTACAGAGATGTTTAATAAAAATATTTGTTGAACAATGGTTTTATCTCAGTATGTGATCACAGCTGTTTTATTTTAGCAATGCAGCAGCACAAGCAATTAAATCCATATTCCTCCTTGCCTATTTATTTTTTTGGAGTAGCTCTTTGTGCATTGAAAGGATTCTTTGTGAACTGCCATGAAAAAATTAAAACGGGAGTGGATCTATAGCTCTACCTGTGCACTTTGAAATTCATTTTATTACCTTTACACTACACTGATATTTAGTTCTGACTATAAAGCACAGTGTTAAAACAGATGCCTCATTGATATGAATGTATTGCAAAATATTTCTTTATTTTCCCCCCTCACCATGATCTTGCTAATCGCTATATTCAGTTGTCAGAAATTGTTCCCAAAACCATGTTAATTTGTTAGAAAAGTTAAGCACGATCTTCACATTTCATCACTGAAAAAAAATGTAGACTATGCATTTTGGAAATAATAATAAAAAAAATACTGTTTTAGAGCACCCTGCAATTACCTCATTCAAATAAATAGCGTTAATCCTTAAATCTCATAATGTTATAAGAGCAGCCGTTTCAGCTTTGCTGCTGCCTTTCATTAAACGGTTATTTAATAAAGCCATCACTTCTGTATCTGTTTGCTCAATCAAATGTTGCCACCGGTGCTTCTTTTTACTTGCAGGAGCCTCTCTACAAGTGGTCTGCAGCTTGCTACTACAGTAATAGGAAGGACACTGCTGGAGTGGTCTTGTCCAGGCGCTGGTTTATCCACTGTTTGAGGGTAAACTCAGAATCTTTTTGGTAACATGTGGCTGGCAGATGGGAGGATTGAAAAGGACACGAATTACAGCTGTTTATATTTTCATTGGTAGGGAGAAAGTTCAGTTACCAGTTGCCTGTGATTCAATAGACATCTTTTCTAAATCTACTTTGTGTGCAGTACAGGGCCTGCATCATCAGATCATTGATACCATAACAACGTGTTGCAGTTCAAATAAGATGGGAAGAGGCACATTGTATTTATTGTCTTATATCACTGCTCCCCTGTTACCAATACAGGGTTTTACACCTACTGTCATCTAATTTTCCACCTGCTCCAGCAGCCTCTTTATAACTTCCCTTGCTATTATTTCCTTTTGTCCTCGCCTGGCTCCTTAAAATCTCAGTCCATCTCTCCCTAACAATAAAAGGTATGATCTCCCTGTGCCAAAAGCCCCCTCTTGAAACCCTCTCTTCTGCCAGCTATTTCACATTTCCCTTTCTACGTAAATGTTTCATAGTTTCATAGTTTCTAGGGTCAGAAGGGACCTGAACAAATCATCAAGTCTGACCCCCTGCCCTGGGCAGGAACGAGTGCTGGGATCATAATACCCCAGCCAGATACCTATCCAACCTCCTCTTGAAGACCCCCAAGGTATGTTGTCTCTCATTATTCTCCTCAGATTTCATAGAGTGCTCCTGAATTAAGTTCCCACTCTTCCCGGATCCTGCTTGCCATGATAAACTCTTTATAGGGTCTTTTCCATCTTCATCCTCCTTGGCAGCTTTTGAAATAGTGGGAGGATACCTCCCTTCTTCAACTTTTGCATTTGTAACTCCACTGCCTGCTATCTCTCTCCTTTCCTCTCTACTCACTCCTTTCTTGTCTTTTCAGAGAAGCTGCCCCCATGTAGGCATCCTCTTTCTCTGATAGAATCTGGTTGAGAGAATAGTTTTCATATTTCTCAAGTTGCTACAATTAAAACCGTATCAAAATGAATCAAAAGACAATGGTTGCCTTCAAAGGGAATTGGTGGATCATACCCAAAAAAGCATTGTTCTTATCACCTAAAAATTGCTGATTCAGCTGCTAGGGTTTGTCTACAGAATCTCTTATTTGGCTGGAGCAACCAACACCATGCAGCACAACCTGTTACACAAATACTTCATTTGCTTATTTGTAAGAGTCCTCGGCAAAGACAAACCAACAATGATTTAGAGATCTTCAGGATCTTCACAACACCTTTTTGTATATCTGTTCTAAATCCAAGTAATTGCTTTTTATATGAGCCATATCCTAAACAGGCAGTTGTTATTTTTACAATTTATTTTCTTTTGCCGATGTAAAAGTAAAGCTAAACATGGACTGTTCATTATAGTTGACAGCTACTATTGAAACATGACAGAAAGTTGGAAGGATATATGGCTGGAGGCTCCTTGTGTTTAGCTTTGGATTACTTTCAAGTAAATCCTTCAGCATTAATAAAATAATTTAGATTTTTCACGAAGCCTCCTTAGGCAATTTAAAAAAAAAAAAAGCAATAATTCTCAAAAAAGGATAAGTTGTCAGCGCCAATATTTCTGAAATTGTTTTCTTTTGCACCCTTTTAAATATGAGCAAAAGGTTGTCTAAAGGGCAAATAAAGCAGTCAGCATCAATGCCACAAGAACGGTGTTCCCATCTTCTCTCGTGTGCACATAATTTACATTGTGCACAAGACCCAGGCTCTGCTACTGAAATGTGTGAGAGATATCATTAGTAAAGCCTCCTGTCATGTAGATTCACAAGTAAAATATTTATTCTAAAACAAGCTGCAGATTGTCATATCAGATCAAATCTCACTTACCTTTCTCTTGTAAACAGACCCATCAAAAGGGTCCCAGTTTGGGTTTTCAAAGACGCTTAGGGAAGATAGATATCCGGCTCCCCTTGACTCTGAAGCCAATGGCTCCACTGGCACTTTGCTCTCATCTCATTATAAATCTTACCCTAGGTCAATGGCATTTGAGGGGGGGAACATTGAGCATTGAGGAGAACAGGATGGGGCCTACATGAAAACAGAGTGTAGAGGAGTTGAATGTCTAACTCCTTTAGGCCTCCAAATCCTAACCCCAGTTAATAGGATCAGACCACTGACTTTTCATATGCAAAATGACAAGGTCTTGAGCAATAAGCACATAGGTACCAACTTTTATTTTTGCTGGGGGGAGGCGCTAAGATGATGGCTCCTGCTTCCCCCCCCCCCACCAGTGGCATGGCCAGAGCAGAGCTGAGTGGAGCCCACAGGGGGTAGGGGTACATACAGGCCACCCACTGTGGGCTTGGGGCTCCTTGCCCTGCTGTCCTCCCCGTGGGAGCCCTGCACCAGCTGTGCCACCATGGCAAGGCACCCCTTGCCTGCCCAGCAGCAGTAGGGGGCACAACTCTGTGCCACCACCCCCCACTGCTGCTGGGGGCGCCTTGCCATGGTGGTGCAGCTGGTGCGGGGCTCCCGGGGTGGGGAGGGCAGTAGGACGGGGAGCCCCAAGGCTGTAGCAAGAAGCCCACATCAGTCCTTGCCCCATGCACAAATCCGGGGGACACGTTCTTTACTGCTCTCTACCACTGCCTGGGGCGATATTCCTGGCCAGATGTACATGTACATGTGCACACATGCACGTGGCATTCCCCCGTGTCCTGCTTCCCACAATCCCTTGCAGGCTGTAACTCTGCCAGCCTGCAAGGGGAAACCTGGTGTTTCCCACATTTTTCTGCGGTGAACGGAAAACCTAGATCTCTGCACAATACTGAGAATCCAGGACAATGCTGTCCCAGAGTCATGCAGCCTAGGACAGGGACTTGATGTTCTCATTTCAGGACTGTCCCATCCAATTAGAGCCAGGTGGCTACCCTCCCCTCCTCCCAAGGGGGACCAGGGCTCTCAGGCCCCCACGTACTCGGCACTTATGAATAAGCGTTTGGTTTCAGGGTTGCAGAGATATTTACAGAAAATGTTTCCTAATGAAACACATTTGTAATAACAAACTAAAAACAACGTACCTCTGTGTAAAACAATAGTATTTATGGTTGGTCAATCTAAAAGTGTGTTGCTGATTAAAATATATTTAAGCGATTAACAATAAGCTTGCGCTTGAAATTTGGAATGGTATGTCAGATTGTCAGTTTGCAGACATTTTTGTATGAAACAACATTTTGCGTGGGTAACTCCAAAACTGGCAGATTTCACTTCCTGCAAAACCCCAAAACTTTAACTGGCATCAATTTTTGATTCACCTCAGTGATGACAATAAGAATTCTAGGTTATGAACATAGAAGACAGAACCCAGCAGTAACAATATCAACTTTAGTCTTCTAGAAGCTTGTTGGCTGGAGAGGAAAGCCTTCTATGTCATCAAAATGATCTTATAAACCTATTAATGAAGAACAGCTACGCATAATTTTTAATGGCACAGTGGACCCGGCAAGAGTGTTTGTAGCCACATTAAACACTTCACAGAAGTATGTCATAATGAAATTAAAAACCATGAATAAATGTTACTAAAGGCCAAAGGCATACATATTTTGCTTCTCAACTAGTCTTTGCTTTGTTTCACTTGAGTGTACTCCAAAGGTGACATGAAACTGAGATGGCGATAGGGGAACCATCTCATATATCCATATACAGTGCCCCTGTGTGACATGTCAACTTATTTTTCTTTTTCCTTTGCTGTTGATAACTTGCATTTTGAAAAGCGCCTTTCAATATTTACTGAAAAAGAGATGACATTGTAGAGCAAAGATATGATGCAGTGGTATTCAAGAGAAACCGGAATGTAAGACTGTGGGCTCAGACACTGGCTAGAGATCACTCAGCCTAGCCACAAATCTAAAAATGCACCACTCCATGGTAATGCTGGAAAATCTCTCCTAATGTCTTGGCTTCTACTAATAGAAAAGAAAAAAGTTGAACTCATGGAAGACAGCTGTGGTAAGTAACTCATAGCTCTGGTCATTTCCAGATCTGTTAAATTTCCATTATAGTGATTATTCTTTTAATTGTCATCCTTTAAAACAACCTTCATTTTTAAAACATGCATCATACTTGGCTCTTCAGAAATGTTTGATTTTATGTTGCAGTCATTCCAAATGAGGAAAGCATGTAAGCACATGTTTAAGTCTATTCATGATAGCACCTAAGCCTCAGCTTAACTTTAAGCATGTCGTATTGTCCCATTGACTTCAAACAGAGCCTAAGGCAGTTTGAATGGTGTGGGTCAAGACCATACTTAATATAGTCTCTGGGTCAACCACAGAGCCATTACTCTTTCTACTACTTGAGGGACCTAGGTTCCAGGCTGGCTCTTCAGCGTTTCACAATGGCGGCACTCTCACTTTTGGAAGGTTGCAGCTATTGTTGCGTCGTAATTATTGTGTGTATTATGTAGTTGTGTTGTAGCTATTGTACAAAAAATCCTCTGCTAGTGGTTTTAAATAAAGGGCCGTGGATTTCTCCCCATTGTGAATGCTGGTGTGCTGCAGAGCCTTAAGAAAGGTGGGTGGGAATGCTTCAACAGAATACAACAGTAAATGGTCAAATTAAAGAACCACTTTTTTCTTAGTGGGTCATATTTAAAATTTAACCATCCTTCCCCGCTTATTCTTATTCTGTCTTATTTCTGCTCAGGCCCTGTGGCCCTAACAGACATCTCCAAAAATGCTGGTGCCTTGCCCATTCTTCTTTTTCTTCCCATATGAGCTTCGTTAGCAGTTTGTTCTCACAAGTTTCTTGCTCTTTCATGTTCTCTTTTGCCAATTTGTTTCCAGTTTAAAGCTTGCTTTGGGATCTCATGTGTTGTATGCCCAAAGCATTTAACTGCCTTTTTTGTAGCCATTCACATGCTGGTGCCTATTCTGTTTTTTCACAGCTGTCCAGATTTACCACTTAGTTTGCCATCCGACTCTTAATATCTTGCATAGACATCAGGGGTCAAATTGTTTTGTTTTCATGACCATAAGCATAGTCTTCCATAAATAAATGCAAAAACTGAAAGACATGGTCTTTCTCAAGCCATCACCTTGTATTTTAATTGAAGTGTCCATGCATCCGTTGCTAAAGGGAAACCTCTCCATGGTACAGATACATATACCATTTATTTATTTATTATTTATGCAATTTATATGCTGCCATTCCCAAAAAAGGCTCAGGGTGGTTTACAGTGACGTTGGGCCAAACTTTACCACATCTCTCTGGGACAATATTTACAAATACACCTAAGAGATTTAAACCCTCAATCCCATTGGGCATCAATGGGAACAATCTTAGCCTCAGTTTTTGTTTAGCTGCTGTCTAAAGCTGTGTGTCATATACTTTTCTCTTGAGTCTCCTATTCTAAACATTTCCCCACTCATTTCTCTTTTCTTGTGACAGAAAGAACCCATTAAAACTCAGTTTTGAGGGATTTCTTTGTTGTACCTTTTATTGAGTAGTCTTCTGAAGCTATGATGTAAGCGTACTTCTGTACTGATAGTATCCAAATGCAGTGTGCACCTGAGCCTTAGAAATGCAAATCCTAACAGGTAAAAACATGACACGGCAGATTAGATATAGTCCTTTTAAGGAATGCTTCTAATTATATTGACATCATTTTTTTATTATATTGTTTATTTTCTGTCAGGAACAATTTCATATAGTCCACATGAAGACGGTTTTCAAAGGTTTAGAACTAAAGAGCAGTCAGTTAGCAGGCGATCTAATCTGTGAAATATACTTTGAACTCATGAAGCAGAAATAAAAAGAACTATTTCTTTCTTATGCAATAATTTCAGCTGTTCTCTAGACCCTTTGGCTGCCAATATATGTGCTTGGGGTATGTGTGTAGTTGGGGGGTGGTGCATTTTAATTAGAGTGGTTCCCAGACAGCCTCTCTAATTAAAACACTGCAGCATCATGTGTATTAAGCCCCCACACATTTAAAAATGGTTGCAGGATGCTTTAATTAAAGCTCATTCAACGAACTTTAGCAAAAGCACCTCAGCAGCCATTTTTAAACCCACAGGGGCTTAGACATGTGACTGCATTAGACGCACTGATGCTAGAGCGTTCTAATTAGAACACATCGGAGCATGTGTATAGCCACCCATTAGTACCATAACACTGAGCCACAATGTTAAGGCAAGCACAAAGAAATAGATTAAGGAGATCCAGGTAAAATGTGGTAAAAGCCTGTCAGAAGCAGGAAGAGAGAAGCCTCTCCATAGCAAACAACATGAAGAAACTAGTGAGTTTGCCCAGGAAAAGGCTCTTAAAACAATAAAGTTACAGCTTTGGAGAGCTAGAGGGTATAACAGCACTCACACAGCTGTGTCAATGGGCTCAAAGCACAGCCCTTCTGCATTGAGTTAAAATCCATATTATGTTGTTATGCTTAACCATATTAAAAAAAAAAATCCATGATCTCAAGCTGTGCTTTAAGCTGGAAGCAGGGAAAGATTGAGGCACAAGCAGTGTTTCAATGGGGGAGTTGAACTGCTGGAGACTTATGCTTTCTTTAAAAAAAATCCAACCAAGCCAAACTTAGAATAAACCTGGAGCGAGAGCTGCAAATAGGACCCACCTGTACAACTCTTTACTTAATAGACGTGTATATTTGAAATGGATATTTGGAGCACTGGAAAAGGTGGCAAAGGAAATGTTAATTTATTCTAGCAAAACAGTTATAAGATTATAGAGAAGCCATCCAAACCAGAGAGAAAACAGTCTCTTCCAAAAACTCACATATAATATTAAAGATTCAGGTTCAGCTCTGAATCTTTCAGTCTGCTCAGAGCAGCCTAATTCATTTTCCTCCTTTGCTGCCACAGCTCTGTACCAGGAGAGGAGGTGAGGGAATAATAAACTGGAAAGGTGTAGACTGGAGATGATACATTTCTGTATCATCATTGTCACAACACATGCTGATGGGGAATTAGACCAGCTCTTTTTAATGCTGGTATGTTCATACTGCCCATCATGATAACATTGCCTGTTAAGCAAATCAGTACTTTACAATCTGACTACCTGCCACAGTTAATGTAGCTCTGTCCCAGGTTATGGCTCAGAGCCTCTAAAGTTGTCAGAGATATCGTCATTATTCCCCTTCCTTGGATTTTTCTTTTGAAATAATTTTTTTTGAGAGAAATAAGTTTAGGCTTCCCCCTGTTAATAAAGACATTCCTTATTACAGATCTCAAGCTTTTGGCACACGTGGCCAAGTCATACAGGGTCCACATCAGGAGTCAATATGCATCAATATTTATGTGCAATTACCCATAAGAAAAAAGGTTTCTTGCTTTCTGTTTTCCTCTGTGCGCGTGTTTGTGTGCATGTGGGTGTATGTACATGCAATAGAGCAGCTGTCTGCCGTACCCAGAAACACCAACATAAAAGACTGGTCCCTAATTCTTCACTATTCTGTGGAACTTAAAATCAGCAGAGTACATAGATCACTTTCCTTTTTTTTGTAACTCTAAACCAGAGACCTTGGACATGTTGTGAAAGCATGGTTAACTGCAGAAGTCATTCAATCAGAGCAGAACAGTGTGTTTTCCAGGTTCTGGCAGCTCTAAACTTCTAGAAATGAGAAGATTGTGTGGCAATTCTGAAGTAACACAAATAATGCATGCATGAGAGAATTTCAAGATTTGCATTTCATAAACAGAAAACACGGAATCTAAGTCAACAAGTAAATGACTTATTCTGTCAGGTCTAAATATAACTTGTTCCATTGTTTTACATTATCACTGGTTCCTCTTCCATGGTCTATCTGAACACTGATTTGCAGCTAATAAAAGGTTTCTCTCTCTCTAAGGCATAAACCTGACCCTCAGGTCATGTGCATAAATATTCATTTGTGCATTTTCTTCCACATCTCTTGATAAACTACCTCCTTACTATGCAAATAGAACAAGTCTCTGACAGCCTGATTGTTAAAGATTCTCTAATACTGGCTTGTATTATAACTTAGGGGCTGACCCCTCCCCTCTTACTTTCATTCAGTAATAACTCACTCTGGGCTAGATTCAGATGCCTTTTTTTATTGTACATCATGAATAGTTCGTTCCTTTGAGTACAGTACTATTCAACATGGGGAATGGGATCAGTATATTGTTCCCAGTGGGCACATCTACAAGAGATGCTTACTGCTGAGCTGCTTAATTAGCTCCACAGTAAAGTCTTGCTGTCTAAATGTGCGACCCTATTAGGCTGCAGTAAAGTAACTCCACTGAAGGTTAGTACTTGTAAATGCAAGTACTGTCCTATGGCAGAGTTCTCTACTGTGCAGCAATGCACATGTAGACGCTGCCTGGGCTGGCTGGGACATAAGGATGTAAACACGGTGCCCAGGAACAATAAGCTTCTGCACAATATGCACTGGAGTTTTTTGCTTTGCACTAATTGCACATATATATGTGTCCTGTGAGTAGTTCCCTATTGGAGCTGGTTTGTAAGAGGCAATATGTGGCTCTGCTATCCAGAATTAGCCCTAGGAGATTTTGTTACAAAGAGTGACTGGTTTTCCTTCCTCTTCTCTTGTTGGAAGAGGCAATGGGGGAAAAGCCATTTACTGTGAAAGCCACTGAGAACATGCAGCTAACTTAGGTCTCACCACCTGCTAACTTGGGCCTCATGGGTCTCACCAACTCAACCATTCATCATGCATCTGGGTTTCATCCTTTTCTCAATTTGCTTCCACCTTTCCCTACCCATGTATTTGCACCTGGAGTACTCTTTCTGACTTCTTTCCAGGCCTCAGACCTAAACTTCTGGCAGGCTTAACAGTCAGACAAAAGTTGGATCCTGTAGGGGTAGTCTCAGTCTAAGCTAATGAAACTAGTGGACTAAGACAGCACTCAACATGAATAAGTATATCCGAATCAAGCCCTTTGTGAACAGAGGCAGTGTGACTGAGTGAATAGCCTGTTGGCTTGTGATTTAGGATAGCTGGGTTCTGTCCCTGCCTTCCTGCAATGGACTGGGACCTACTCATTCAGAGGGAGATTTTTTTAAAGGTATTTATGTGCCAGACACCCACTGATTTTACTTAAGTGCCTTAAAAAAACTGACTTAATTTCTTGGTGCTTTCTGTTTCCTTTCATACCACCTCTCTCACGCATTTAGATTCTGGACTCTTCAGAGTAGGGACTGTCTTGTAGTTTTTGAAGGGATGTACTCAGCAGAATAGGCTCTTGATCCCATAGTATCAGTGTTACAGAGATGTTAAAAGTAATAGAAAACCCCAGGACATCCCTTTGTATGCAAACATATATAGGAACCTACCTAAATCGTGATTTCTGGGGTGGCCTGTGAAATCCACAAAAAAACCTCAAACGAGTAAACTTAATACAAATAAGTTTTTATTAAGTCTTCCATCCTAGGGCGGGTCTTGCAGCCCACCTAGGAAGGGAAGGAGCCGGCTGGGGGGAAGCCAGCAGTCAAGATGGCAGCTGCCCCCTCATCCTTCCTCCCCCTTGGGACCTTTCTACCAGTCAGCACCAAGGCGTGGGGCTGCTGCCAAATACCTGCAAAATAGGCTCTTCATGCCAGAATCAAGCTGCAAAAATGGCCTTGTCATGCCGTGAGTTAAGTAGGTCTCTGAACATATATCTTGTGTTTGGAATACTCTGAAAGGAAAAATACTAAGCCACATTTTATATTAACAGTAATAGAGATAAAAAAGTTGTATCTGTACTGGAAAGCTTATGGTCCAAAAATAATGCTGGACATGAAGGCTGGTTAAAGTGATGATAATGTTCTTGTTGGCTTTGCTACAAGAGGCAATACAGCATGGCTAGTCTACTGTTTTCACTACAGGAAGACTTGCTGACACAACAAAGTATAAGAAGGTTCATTCTAATAATTCTTCCAGTAAAATGATTTATTTTCCATACCTGAAGTGCAACAATTATAAGCCAGCCACTATGTCCTGAATGTCATCTTATTGTCTGTATCATAGCCACATAGTACTAATGACATATTTGGACTGTTCCTAAATGATGGGCTAGAATGTGAATATTGTGATTGAAAGTGTTTGCTTCCCAGAAATGTAGCAGCCCTCAAGTACTTAACCATAGCAATGTACTAAGGGGTTAGGAGACAAGTGCCTGCTCCAGGATCTCTGACAACAATGGCAGGACTCTCAGAGGGGCAAGGTTGTAGCCCAGGGGTGGGCAATTATTTTGGGCAGAAGGCCACTTACTGAGTTTCGGCAGGCCATCGATGGGCACATGACAGGCAGCCCAGGGCAGATCAATATTAATTTTCTAAATTTTTTAGGGGCCCTGCGGGCTGGATAGAATGGCCTGGTGGGCCGCATCTGGCCCCCGGGCCGCATTTTGCCCACCCCTGTTGTAGCCAGATGAGAGGGTACGAAACTTTAGTCGTCTTTTTGTTCAATTTTCAAACAATATGGTCAATTTTGTTGTGTCACTCTTTTCTCTTACATAATAAATCCTTGCATTGTTTTGACTCCTTACTGATTGCCTGTGGGAAAGTGTGAGTGATATTTCAGTCTAGCATACTCTACAGAAATGGGCACCGAAAAGTCTTTCACGACCCAAGGGGAAACTGCCTGGAGCCAACAAATATTCCCCTGCTGCAGCTGTGAGGTCAGGTGCAAGAGCAATGAGCCCAGGCTTGTGGGGATTGGGAGGTATCACAGGGAAAACCTTGGTCTGTTCCCTGGGACAAGTGGTGGGACAGTGGAGAGAAATTGGGGATTTGGGGGTACCCCTGCAGATGGGTTTGTGTGATAAGGCTAATATGTGTTAAAGTAATAGCAGACCAACTTCCCGTTTACAGCTGTGTTGACGAAGGGCAGCCTCCAATACGTGTCCAGAGCAGGCTTTGAATCCATGACTCTCTAGCTGCCGCCACATCCCAGGAGGAGAAAAAACACGGTGTATACGTATTAAGCTGATGGTGGCGATCATAGAAAATGTGGCTATTTTAGCAGGAGAAAAGACTGAATTACAAAGCAGAGAGGCAAATAAAGCCTTGGAGAAGGCCGGAAAAACCTAGTGGCCTTCATTCACTGAATTTTTATAGGACTAAAGGGTTTACTGGGAGCCGAAATGACTTTGCATCATCTTTAAAATCCTTGCTGTGAATGTGAAATTATACTGTGAACCATTCCCATGCTTTAAACCATGCTAATACTAGGTCACTGATACTTTCCATAATAAGTTTTACTAGAGGAGACAAGTCTATGCTGAATATTTACAGTACTATTAAAAGAGAGAAACATAAAGGGGAACCTGTGCTAAAATATCATTAAGGTGCACAGATAAATCCCACAAAATTATGAATTTTTAGCCGAGGCTTTAACGTTACCCTATAAAAATGCAAACACGAGGTAAAATACTCTTCTCCAAAAGCTCCTATGTGATAATAAAGATTCAGTACCTTTGCTTGTAATACAGCGCACTGAAGGTGCATAATTTTGGCCTGGGTTCAGGAAAGCACTTAAGAACATGCTTAAGTCCCATCAATAGAGCCATAAAAGGGCTTGGCTGAATATACTTTTCATTTGCTATCTGAAATAAGATATCAGGTGATAGTCACCATACACTGGGAGAGCAGGGATTTATTTTAATTGGCATGAAGCATTTAGCAGTGACCTCCAGCTGAGAAAAGCAATTTGCAATTATTATCTGTGGATTCCTTTCTGATTTTTTGCACACCTGATGGTTCTGCAGTTTGCAGACCATGGTAACTGCAGCAGGGCTCTAACTGCCCCCAAAGCAAATGTCCCCCATGCCTGGATTCACACCACGGAGAAGGGACACTACTAGCAGGCCAGGCATAGCCAGAGTCTGTTATAAACAAAGCCAGCATTATTCTCCCTTTCTGTGAAAAGTCTTTTACCTTTACACTCAACCTGGTCTCATCTTCCCTTATTTTCTGTAAAGGTGGCAAGGAAAGTTAGGCTTGCTAGGTAAAATCTGATATGACACCATTTTATTCTCAGTGTAGTTGGGATTCAGGCGATTGGAATGACTGAGCCAGGAGACAATAGAGAAGGATTAAGGGAGTATGAAGATTGAGGGTAAGATGGGAGATAGCAAAAAGTCTGAATAAGCAGAAAGGGCCAAACTTCAGCTGCAGTAAGACAGGAAATCTCCAATGAATTCAGTGAAACTGGTGGTTTACACTCACTGAAGTCCTGGGCCACAGCCTTGTCTATGCTAAGCCAAAATAATGGACCCTGTAAAAGTTCATCCCATCCCTAACTGTTTGGTATGTCATGAGGAGGCCACCTTTCTTTTTGTGGCTTTTTAAGACCTAATGTTAACTAAGAAACCACATGGATTTTGTGCAACATTTTTAGACAGATTGGTATCAGTGGCAAATTGCCTCACAGCAGTGGTTTCATTGGGAATAGTTGGCTCTGATGTCTGCTTTTGCTTTGTCTGCTCCTGGTGATGTTTGCTGGGGAACAGGATCACATTAGAAAATTACAAGTGAAAAGGATGTGTTGAGTAAGGAGCTCAGTCAAACCCTGGTGGAGTAGAAGTGGGTTACCCAGACTCTCTACAGAGCTGTGATTTTTATGAACAAAAGGCAAAAAGCTAAATACACTAGAGTGTAGTCAGAAGAGTTATAAATGTGAACAGACTATAAATCAAATGATCAGACTCTGTGGGCACATCCAACAACAGTTCATGTCAGGTTTACAGTGCCTTAAAACTGTTTCAGGCACTGCAAACCACATGCGGTGCATGTGCAACCATTCACCGTATTGCAAATTTAATACTGGGAACTCCTGGTATCAAAAAAATAATGCAGTGCGTCTTCAACTGGAGCTGGGTCTTCCTGGGAGATGCTCTGGCTGCCAGCCAAAGCATCTCCACTGCTTTAGGTGTCCCCCAGCTCCTCCAGCATGCTGGGAGCTGAAAGGAACGGGGAAATGACAGTTTACCCAAAATGGGATTTCTTGCCCCAAAGCAAACCCCATGTGCAAGGGTGTGTGCAGCAGCAAAGCGGCACAAATTTGTGCCGCTGCTATTTGTGCTACAGCAAACACACACTCCTGCATGTGGGGATGTGCCCTGTGATAGCAGGAATTCGTGAACAAATAAAAAATAAAAGGAGAGACTTGTATTTTCACAGACATTTCCTTTGCAGTGAACCAACTTTTGGCCTGAGCTATCTTCCTACTTATTACTAACTTACACAGAGATTGGTTCAAACTGGAGCCCAGGGGTGTCCAGTGCTGCTCATACCCCTGCTGACCCCAAAAGGAGGAAAATTTGAGAATTTATATCCCAATACAAACTCCACTGCTTGGCCTGAAGTGAAAATCTGGATAAGGACCTCTCAAATATGAACAGATTCTCCACTCATGTAACTCATCATAGTTCTGTTGAGTTCACTGCAGGTATGATAATTTATCACCAGCTGAGGAGCTCCATGAGATCTGAATCCAAGTACATCTTTGATTGAAACTGTGATTTATTAATGTCTTGCAGAAGCATAATATGGTAGTATAGGTGCATGAGAACAATTGTGACTTCCAGTTTCTAGTGCTTCCCCCTGTCCAAAGTTTCTCTGGGACTGGGGCTGCTGCCCCAGTTACCCTTCCTTAGTTATGCTACAGGCCTCATGCCCAAAATATCATGTTTAACACCCAAACTTTGCCAGAAGTCAATATTGTAAGGAGAGATGAAGCATACATAGGACATGTAAAAACATGCATTTAGGGAATGGTAAGGAAAAGGATAGTCTCCTCTGTATAAAGGAATAACTTTTTTGGGTAGCTTTGGATACACTAGTATCTACCTGTGGTGAATGCAACTTAAGGAGAACCACACAAAATCTCTCTCTGTGGACTGAGACTATAGGACTAGTGTAGAAGTCTGATAAAAGTCAGAATAACAGCTACTAATGTGAATAAAGATTTGCATTGTTAGAACCTTAAATTACCACAGTGAATTAACTGCTTTGTTCTTGCAGCAAAATCCTAAAGAAAAGGAGTCTTCAAGCCTCATTGCCTGCTTACTATATCTTTCTCATAGGTTTATAACATCTCTCTGCTCATGTGTATGTTGTATTGTGCTTGAACCTTCTATTTTTTTGCAGAAAGAATAATATAAAAAAATGGATACATTTGGATAAAAAACTATTTCACCTACAGGTTTTCTGGACGAGGAAATGTAATGACATGCAGCAAATTACTTCTGTTGCTCTGACATTTTTATCAGACTACTTTTAGCATTTCAGAGAAAAGGAAAATCTCTCTCTCGCTCTCTAAATATTTATAGTAACTCAAAATCTCATGTGGTATTTAAATTAAACTTAAGGCCTGTAACTTATAGACTGTTTTTTCATGGATCAGCTGTTATCAGTTGCTGCTGGAAAGTGACATGATATAAAGCATGGCATAAAGCAAAGTGAGTTGGTAAAAGATAATTTTCAGGAAAAAAGACATCAAAGTAAACCTCAGAATTTTGATGAGCTGCTTCATCGTTGCGGTGCCAAATGTGGAATCCAAACCTGAACTATCATTTCTGTTGTATCATTTTGCTGTTTCGCAGACATATTTCCCAGCCGTAATTGGCATCATAAATACTGTAGGCTGTACAAAGACACCACATAACATTGTACTATGTAATTGGGACATGATATCACTTTCCCCTACAATTTTCATTTCAACTTGAGGGTTGCTTTTCTTTGTTTTCCAGGAGAATGCAGTGAAATGGGACTCAGCTCAGAGTGAAAGCTCTTCATAGATTTTCTTGGAGAAGCATTTCACAAGCAAGGGATATTTCAGCGCAGAGGCACAGAGGTTTTGCACTCATGAGCAGGGTATATCAGAGAGAACAGAGCCCAAACATCAAACCTTGACTTTTATACAGCCAGATTTAACAGGCAGGTTCTTCATAAGAATTGAAGGGTAACAATGACATCTGTCTCAACTCCATCACTAGAACTATTTCATGATAATTACTTCAACCTGAAGCTATGGTCCCTGTAATTTCTATCTGCAAAGGGTTTGGCTAATAGACCAGTGGAAAAAAAACAACCCCCTGAGACCATTCTCTTCCTCCATGCCCATGCTGTATTTTTTATTCAAGCTCTTGCAAGATTATTGGGTACAGGGAGGGAGCAAGCATGCATTCAACTGCAAAGTCCTACTCTGCAGCAATCTGCCTTGTTACACTGCTGCACCATGCCTGTTGTCCTATATTTGTGGCTAAAAGAAGGAAAGATATATCTCACAGAAGAATTGTGAATCCCACATTAGCGAGGCCAACTGCTTGCCTCAGTCCAAGACAATTCCGGGGCATGTATCTTCTGCTGATTTAGCATGAAGGCATGAGGAAGTCACGAAATCGGTGACCATCACAGGCATGGATATTTTCACACTCCAAATCTTTGATGGTGATATTTAAAAAAAAAAAAGGTTAATTCTACCATGCATTGAGATACCTGTCTCCACTGTCCCACCTGCATGTTGCCATAAAAAAAAAAAATCACTAAAGGAACATTAGTTAAAGCAGGGGTGGGCAAAATGCGGCCCGCGGGCCAGATGTGGCCTGCCAAGCCATTCTATTCGGTCCATGGGGCCCCTAAAAAATTTAGAAAATTAATATTAATCTGCTCTGGGCTGCCTGTCATGTGGCCCTCGATGGCTTGCCAAAACTCAGTAAGCGGCCCTCCGCCCAAAATAATTGCCCGCCCCTGAGCTAAAGCATTAAAGTCAGTGGAGGTGTGCTGATTTTCACTGGTTGTGGGTGTGATCTACTGTGCCCAGTTTTGCAAAGCATGAGGGTAAGATCATCAACCTCACTCTGGTGCATTTATGCTAGGAAGAAAAAGTAATGGAGGGGCTGAGTCTTTAAAAAGGATTCCTTTAATGCAAGCACTATGGACTTCAGAAGCATGACTGTCCAACAAGGAGCATTTCACAAGACCTGGTAAAAGCAGCTTGTCAAGGCTGGGGTGAGGTTATGATAGCCCTGCTAGGAATCCTTACGAGTGCTGTGTGTGACCGGTAGGGAGTTTCCCATAACTCATGGGGTTTTTTATATTGCAGTTATTGCTGTTGATGTTGCTGTTGGTATGTAGATATATCTGATACTACCTACCTTGGGTACCTATAATAGTCCTGAAGAGTTATCATGCAGCTCAGTGCAGACCATGAATCTATGTATTTTCCCTACTTTTTAGTTTGGTATTGTAGCCCACACTGCATTTCACACAAATGATTAGCTAGATTACCACCAGTACCTGGCTAGTTAGTTTAAAATTAACTAGGTACATCTGCCTACGCTACACTTTAGTCACAGGAGGCACTTCAACATAGATTTGTTCTTAAGTCACTGGCGATGGTCCATTACAGGCTCCCATCTGTGCTGCAGAAAAACAGGCGTTGCTACTGCAGCCAGCAGCCACAGAGGCTGGGAGTTTTTGTGCAAGCTGACAAGGTTTTGGACTGGCTGGTGGGGCTCTCTGGGCTGTGCTGGGGGCCTCTGTAGCCCCTGGAGCCACCCAGAATCAGGAGGCCATGAAGTTAAAGCAGCTTTGCTCGCTCCCTCCCTAAGGGTGTGAATTTTGCCTTGCATGTCAGAGACACAGCATGCAGACTCCCCCAGGTATTAATTGCCCTTTACTCCTCTCCCCCCTCCCACCCCCCCATATGTCACACTCTGCTTTTTCCCCTTGGTTCCTCAGCTGACAATTGTTTGTTAAAGAAAGGAAATCCGTGGCTGGGTCATGACTTTACTTCGGCCCCCACGTGCGATGCGGTAGTTTTCCTCAGCTCTGACTCCACTTCAGCAACACTCATGCACTCACCTGCCTCTCACCCACAAGTCCTTTCCCACCGTAGGAGTGTTTAGCCTCAGTACAAAAATACCCGTGGTCAAGATGTCAGATTACCCACATTACTGCTTTTTAGTGAATTGGACTCTTAAATGTAAAATCAGTGTGGCTTTAGGTTTGGCTCTGAGCAGCTGGCAATAAACTATTGAGTTGTAAAATGTTAGGTCAGAGGTGCCAGTGCAATACCAAATTGTGCATACCTATCGCATGTCCCTCGGAGGACAGGGCTGTTTTATTTTTAGGTTACAGCAGGGGTAACTCTAGCCCACTGGTAGGTGTCTGTCGCCAGTTCTCCTCTCTGATGCTTTGCAAAGGACATGAGTTGCTATAGCTCCTGGCTACACAGGCTTGGCTCTACCTTAAACTGCAGCAGCTCATAACTTTAGCTCTGAAAGGTAATGGGAACATCAAGCAAGATGGCAGGCATCATGCTACTTTTGCATCTTGGCCTGTTAACAGAGGCTCAAATGAGGTTGAAATGAGAGAGTGCCACAGGCCTCGCACAACCGTTCTATTTCTCCGGGGAGAGTCATTCCTGCCTTAGGAGACACTACAAGTGTACAGAAGTTAAAGCTTTTCCTCCCAGAGTAAAAATGGCCACCCCAGGAGAAAAATAACCCGGGAACAACCAAGGTTAAATCATTTCCAGGAGAGTTCCTCCTCGGAGATTGAATGTCTGTCCATGCTGGTAGTGACGCGTGCCAAATACTAAATGTTGCTCATGGGTGCGCAAACATGTGGGGGGAGCTTTCTCTTCATGACCAAACAGCACCTCTCTAGGATGAAGGTAGAATGGGGGGTCAGCTCTGGGGCCTAAGCGATGCTATGCTGGGCAAGGAGTAATTGGGACCTTCAGGGGCAATCCTGTGAGGAGATGAGCTCCTTTCAGTCCCCATGATCTACTTGGCAATAGAGTACAAAGTGCTCGACAGCTGGTAGGAGCAGGTCCCTAGTATAGCAGATATTCTTCTGGTTTACTGAGTAAAATTAGCCCCTTGTAGCACCAAGGCTACTCACTATTTATATGCCACATAAGCTATAGTGAATATCTTGTATTTGTCCTCTATATTACCCTGAAAGTTTGCTCTTTCAGAGCAACATGAAGTACCTCTCTTATCCCCCAAGTCCAGTCATTAGGGAACGTTCCTAGAGAAGCAATTTTATCTGCTGATGTTTCTACTCCCTCTGGCAGTACCAAATGGGACAGAATTGGCCCCTTAATGATTACTGGAAGCATTTTCTGAGGCTTAACAACCACGTAATAGGTTTAAGATGAGCTGATAAACCCACTGTAAATTAACTAACACAGCCAAAGTAATTACTTGGGTCTCCTGATGTATCAGCCGGATTTGGAGGTCCTTATTTAAGCAATGACAAACAATATTTTGAAGATGTAGAGGCTCCTGTAAAAGAACTCTGTTGTGAAAACTAAATTAGTAGATAAATCCTGATCATAGATAACTCAATAGGAAAACTCTCTAACACCAATGTGGACAGTATCATGTATCCATCACTCAGTTTAATAAGGAAAAAAGTTCATCTGCTATATTGTCCATACCAGATTAAAGGTGCATTGTTGCATTGTATGTGTATTGACTGATGCGGATGCAAGAAACACAATAGGAGTTTCTTTAAATCTAGCATACGGAAACAGAAAATAATTGGAGCAGGGTAGAATTGGCAACTCTTTCACTGGAGGCAGGGAGAAAAAAACACGGGGATTGGATGATGTATAGAGCAAATGTCACAAATGTGCAAGACTGAGGAGCATGGTTATAGAGACCAAAGGTCACCTTTCAACCATAAACCAAGGCTGCAAGAATTGCAGGCTCTCAAATTATTTGTATTGAGTATCCTGTAAGATGATAATCAAAGTGGTAAATACAAGTTCTCAGTGCCTTGCTGAGTACAAGACAGATTGGAAAGATAGCTGGTGGAGACCCATCTTCCTCTGGAGTCAGAGTTCTGGGTAAAATGATGAGAATATCAGCAAGGAGAAGAAAATAATTGGTTTTGGGGAAAGATCTCTTGGAAATGAGGATGGTAAATATAAGAGGAAGTAAAGGCAACTGGATGAGGTAATGGAGTGGAGAAGTATCATGTAGCAGTGGATGGAAAGATGAATATAGATATGGGTAAGTGAGTGGGTCTGGGGAAGCTGGAGAGTAAATAACAGTAGCAGAGAGTCACATGTAGATAGGCTCAATTAAGTATCCAGTTTTCTTATCTGGATCTCATAACTTTGAGGTTCACCTATCCCCAGCTTTTATTCATTCTGTAGATTAAGAGCCTCTCATGTCCACTGATATCTGTGGTAATCTTCCATTGATTTAACTGGGAGTAGAACCAAGTTCTTGTTTTATGCAGTCAAGATGAACTGATAGTTTTATGTCCGAGCCTTTGGAGAGAAGGATCTCCCAGTGCTGGCCCCGTGACCATGGGGCTTGGGCTGGGAGATTAGGATCGCCGAGCTCAGGTCCTGCGATTGTGGAGCAGGGGCATGGGAGCTCTCTGCTGCTGGAGCAAAGGGACACGCTCCCTGACGCTGGGAGCTACCTGCTGCCGGGGCTGGCTCTGCCACCACAGCCTGGGTGGGGACAAATGTCCCAGCCCCCACCAGGAGACAGCTGTCTCCTGGCCTCTGGGCTAGCACCCAGGAGGAGCCTAGAGCTCCCACTGGCTGCTGCTGGGGCCCATTGTAGGGCCTCAGGGGAAGGAAGCAGTCTGCCGCTAGGAGCAGCAAATCTGCTTCTGTGTCTGTGTATGTGTACACATGTGCCCAGGAGATTTTACTCTCAAGTATTTTACTCAAGAGTAAACTGTTCCTGGATTATTTGCAGGTATAGATGCACCCACTGATTATGACACTGAACCCATATCATTGTTACTCTTGGGCCCCCTCTATATGTTACAGGTATTGTTCAATTAACTGGTTAATCGTGCAACTAACTGAGACCAGCCACATGTGCAAAGTACCTATCGCACCATAAAAAGGTCCAGCCAGCTATAGAGGTAGACCTTGAAAATGTGTACTAACTTTATAGCTAATTTGCACATGTAGCAGTCACCCCTGTGGCTGGGAGCCCTGTCAGCTGATGGCACTGTCAGCCACAGGGGTGTACCATGCTCACCCAGGGCTGGGAGACCTGCAGCTGAAGGGATTCTCAGCCCCTGCAGTGCCCAGTAGCTACAGACTCTGGGTCCCACTGTCCCAGCTGCTGTGGATACTGGGTCCCAACAGCTGCAGGGTATAGCTGCAGTCTCCCAGCCCTGGGGGTGCATGGTATGCTCTACAGCTGGGAGACTGCAAGTGCTACGATCTCCCAGCTGCAGGGTGCATGGTACACCCCCGCAGCTGGGAGATGCAGCAGCTACGGTCTCCCAGCTGCGGGGGTATGTGGGGCACCCCCACAGCTGGGAGTCCTTTCAGGTACATGGGGCTCCCAGCTGCAGAAGCTTACTTCTTGCTGGTGCAGGGGGAGCCTGGGATTGGGCTCTCCCTGCACCAGCAATAAGGCATGATGGCAATGTAATGCATGATCCCACAGTCACACCTCTTGCCTTGCACCTGTGGCATGGCAGGAGATGTGATTGTGTGAATCGCACAGTAGATCCCATCACACCTTTACTGAACGTATAGAGGGGCTCTTGGTCTCTTTACCTGGTCCAAACATACAAATCAGGTTATTAGCTTTTGTGCAGCCTCTGCTGGCTCAGTGCTGCATCACAAGGGGACCTTTAGCAGAGGGACTATTTCTGTGTTTTATGTACACTTAAGTCAATCGCTTCCTAAACCTGAGATTTGACTCAGCATTGTTCTTCACTTCCACAATGAGTCTGCTTTGGTATAAACATATATACATGCTTATTTAATTCCAGAAATGCTTAAATAACTTCGGTCAGGAGTGGGGCTTCGCTGTGCAAGACACCAAAGTTAAATGACAGCAACTGTCCCAGTTGCAATGTCAAAGCTTTCAGTTTTGGCTGAGGGATCAGGTGCTGAGAGGCAGTGTGATATGATTGATAGGACTCTGGCCTGGGATCTAGGAGTTCCTATTGTCCAGCCTCAGCAAAGGTCTAAGTCACATTTTATATGTGCTTAGATTGTCTTATCGATTTAAATGCTCAGCTCCCTTTTTGTATTATGTATACGTACGGAGCCTGGCACAAAATGTTCCTGATCTCAGCTCGACTTTTCGCTACTCTTGCAAGATGTATTATGAGTAGAGGTTCTGTTTTAGTTTATCCAAATGGTTTTGTCTACAAATGACCATGCTGGCATAGAATATTTCTGTTTAAATATTAGTCATCCAAACAGTGAACAGCCTAATTAAGCTAACACATAAATATCATTAGTTTGTATCTTGTCATTCTTTACAAACCAAAGATGACACATTGATTATTACCTCTTCCAGGTTCCAACTGACTGTTTGTCACAATGGCATCCATAGTTGTGTTAACAATCTGCATTCATACAATTAACCCAAGAATGCAAGCTCATACATCTACATTTTTTGTTGTTTTTGCTTTTTTTAGATGCTTACCATCCATGAGGTTTGTTGTTGCTGTTTTTTAGATGCTTACCATCCTTCCCAGACAGACACACATACATATCTTTGCTTTATATGCACACTTATAAGGAAACAAAGATTGTTTAAATCAAGATTAACATGTTGCATTTGATGCATATCCAGAATGTGTGTTAATAAAGCTGAAGGAATTATGATGGTTACAGTCTACTTTTCTCTTGATAGATGATAATTTTCCAAGGCTGCATATTTGAAAGAGCAAATAAAATGCTTTATTTGTAATTTGAAAGATATATACTGTGAGCTCAAAAAAAAAAATGTCATCGTTACACTCATTAAATTATCCTCTAAAAGTCAATCCTGGTTGCTTTAATTCAGCAAGGCCAACATAAATTCTGCATTATTGAAGCTATCAAAATTTTGCTTTAATCATTCTAACTGGGGAATTTGGCCTGAGCTGATGACAAATTTTCTTTCTGTAGGTCTGTAGTACTGAGAGCCCAACCGTGCCTTTCTTGACTTCAACAAATGTCTGTTAAAAGCCAGTTGAACACAAATGAAAGTTTACCATTGGAGTTCTGGGGCATTTCTTTACTCTACAAAATTGAAAGGCTTCCAATGCTTCTGTAGACTTTGGGTATACAAGAAGCACAGGGTTAGACACATATTGGCTTACCTTGGCATTTTTACTCACTTTGCTGTAAGAATTTTCAGAAGAAATGTTGAGCACATTGGCTTTCTTTGCCAAGAATTCTTAAGAAAATTTTACATGGTTAAAAAAGAAAAGGGAATAATGTTTGTTGTGTGAAAAACACCATGATAAACATATGTTTTGGGGGGTGAATGGAGTAAATTCAGTGCGAGCAATTATATGGTAGTTCTACAGAGAATATTTTCTGTGGATTCAGCCTAACAAAACATATGCTTCATATTATACCAAATACATTTTTTTTACAATAACCATTTCAACATTATGAAAACGTTTAGATGTTTGCTTTATAATTTATATCTTTTTTTTTTTCAAATGTCACCTCTTAAAACTCATAATCATTTTATGAAAAAGATTTCAGCTCTTATAACATTTATTGCACTCGGAAAACAAAGAAAACCAGGCGTGTACATTCCAGCCCAAACTGTGCTTGACCTCAGTCAGAATTAATGGGACATTTTTTCCTATTGTGCATACATGTGCACACACACACACACACTATTAGGATTTTAAACAGAAAACGGTATTAATATTAATCTGCCATTTGATTCCATATTCTTTCTTAATTGTCTTCTGCAGCTATTCTCAGTGTATTGTATTCTGTGATGGACACTCTGGCTTTATGTACTGTAATATAGCCTGATAGTCCATTATTATTGTATGAAAACAGCAGGGGAGAAAGCAGCTAAGCTCAGCACATGATGAAGTAATCTGCGTAACTCTATAGTTTTTGCTCTGTTCTTAGGAGAAACAACCTGGAGGTAAACTCTGCCATAGGGCAAACAGTAAAAGACTCTTTATGTATGTTTGGCTGGAATGAGCATCTAAAATTGCAGATGGAAAGATCAGTGAAACCTATCTAGACTCGGAGGTACCGTTCCCCTTCCCTCTGCTTCTGTAAGCTTACCTGGACAGAACCAGAGCTCCTTGAAATACATAAAAGATTCCTCTTGGCTTCAGTGGGCAGCAGAGCAGAGTGGTAGCCATTTCCTTTCTATGCAAGCCTGACTAAAAACAGTTGAACACAAGGGTGGAAATTTGGGGGTGGGTGGGGAGGAAAGAGTGATAAAAAAAAAATCCTGCAATTCAAAAAAAAAAAAAAAAAGTTTTTTTTTTACCATTTTTCCTCCCTCTTTTCTTGCATTTACTCCTAGCAGAAATCATATTTCTCCAACCTTGCTTCCCTTAGCCCAGGGGTCATCAATTTATAGCCTGCAGGCTGAATCCAGCCTGCAGAGCCATTGGATCCGGTCTATGGAATGGGGCTTAGGTTGCATTCAGCAACAGGGCTGGATGTTTTGCCCATGCTGCACCATGGCTGGGAAGCAGAGAGAAGTGGCAGTGGCAACTGGGTCCTAGAACTGGCCTGCTTTGGACCCAAGCTGGGTCATTCTGGTCCATCATTGGGAAATGCTTCTGACTCCTAATCTAGTAAAACAGAACATTAACTTGAACATGAAAATTTCCTCCCCGAGAGAGAGTGAGAGAAAAAATAATCTACTAATGACAAATGTTAGTCATGTGTCATAAGGCACGCTGAAAAGATGCTACTCCATTATGCAGATGAGGGCCCAATTAGTACCAGAATAGAAGGGCATAGCCCAGCTCAGGTGCTCTTACTTTAGTTAAACAGTCTGCTTCTTCATAGGGCACATCTACATGACACGTTTACTGCGCAGTTGACTAGTTAATTGTGCTGTAAATGTCTCAGCATCTGCATGCGTGCCCTATTAGGGTACATGAAACTAATAAACTCTTCAACAGGTAGTACTCAAGTTGCAGCAAGGGAGGTTTGGTTGGATATTAGGTAAAACTCTCACTGGGAGGGTGGTGAAGCATTGGAATGGGTTATGTAGAGAGGTGGTGGAATCCCCATCCTTGGAGATTTTTAAGGCCTGGCTAGACAAAGCTCTGGCTGGGATGATCTAGCTGGGGATGGTCCTGGTTTGAGCAGGGGGTTGGACTAGATGACCTCCTGAGGTCCCTTCCAACCCTCATTTTCTATGATTACATGTTTCTACTTGTAAATACAAGTACTATGAGGGGTAGTACTTGTAAGTGCATATACTACCCTGTTGTGGAGTTTTTTCATACGCAGCAGCACATATGTAGATGCCTACCCAGCTGGCTGGGACATGAAGGTGCTCCAGTGCAGGGGCTCCCTGCTGGCTAGCCCTGCACTGAAGCACCCTTGTGCCCATCTAGTGCCTCCGCAGCATTGAGCCCGGTCCAAGCAGCCCTGGGCTGGCTGGATGACCACCCAGATCCCTTGCCAAATGGGGCTGCTTCCACCTGACTCAATGTGTTACGATTTGGGCACATGTGCAGTTGCACACTTGGCAGCACTAAGCTCTAGATCGATAAGCTCTGGAGCTTCTTGCGGCATATTAATAGGCATGTGTAGACACAGCCATAATGCTTCTCACTGATGGCTATGAGAGCAAGTTATTATTCCGCATATTAAATTCTGGCCTCAAGCTTGGCAAATAAAAAACTATTTTTGCTTGTGGCAAAAAGAAACCAATTTTTCTCTTGTTGATTTCTTTCTGTTAAACAAGAGCATGAAGTATGTCTGAAAATGGAAATGCAGTACAATGGCATCATGAAATCAATAGCTCGTAAGTGGACAATGAAACAGAGACTGAATGTAAATCAAAACCTACATACATAGAATATCTCACAAATATAAACCAAGATACAATAGCCACAGGTCCACTTGGTGATATGAAACCAGTCAAGCGGGTAAAGAAATCATTTTACTAATTGGGGATACCAAGCAGAAATATGGCGTTGTATACTGTATTGCTTGAGTGTTGCAGGAGGAACAAAGCAAAAATACAATAAAAAGCAGAGAAACTTATTACCTTATTTTTTCCCAACCTTTCCAAAACATATGGATTCAAGACCTAGAGTACTTTTATCTTTAGAAAACCAAACAATAAGTTAAGATAAATGTGCTATTTTTACAAGCCTTACTGACATGAGAATCACAGGTTTAGCACTGTTAAAGTCAGCAGAATTACACAGTGGGCTTATCTACACGTTGCTGTATGGAAGTACTAAAGCATGGTGCAGTATGGGTGATTAGTGTGCCGTGCATATGGCATACCGGGTAGGTTTTGCTGCTGGGTTGCTGTAGTGTTGCGCTACACTGGGGGAGCACACCACTTCAGCGATGTAGCTGGCGATCACGTGTAGACCCACGTGATTGATATGTTGCTGTAGTGTACTGTATTGCATCGCTATGTTGTCATAGGGCAACGTGTAGGCATAATTGCTTGCTTGCATGAGTAAGGATTGCAGCATTAGGGTCATAACTCGGGCCTTATTTTAATGGAACCGAAGTGGACCCCTCATACTAGAGATGCAGCTACTTAGTACAACTACACAACCAATGCAAAAGGATCAGTCTGAAAAATGGCATTTTTATTTGCAGTATTTGAATGACTGCACAAATGGCATGCTGACTGTTGTAGCACAGTGAACTGTGAAAGCAAGGGTTGAGCGGCAGAGTTCATACGTGTTTTGTGGAGGCAAAATGAATTGGTTTGGCTTTTAACAAGTTACTTAGTAGGGGTGTGTGAAGTGGGCCATATTCGATTTGGATTTGGCTCGATTTGGGGGACAGTGATTCAATTCTCTGATTCGAATCACTGTCCTGATTCGATTCAGCCAAATCTGAATCTGAAGATTCAATTCTGATTTGGAAAATCAGCAATTTGGCCATAGACACAGCTTTAAATGTTTTTTCTATATACCTCAAGGTTCCAGGTGCAGCTTGCGAACGCTGAGATGGTGAGGTGGATGGACCATCCCACAGGAGCATGGGGGGGCCTCCTGCATGCTCAGCGGTGGACCCAGAAGTGGACTGGAAGCACTTCTGGGTCTGCTGCCGAGCCCACAGGGGACCCCCCTCGCAATTTGCCGGCGTGGCAATTAGCTGCAGGGGGACCCCAGGAGGGACTAGTTGCCGAGCTATGAGGGGACTAGGTGCCAGGGGGTGGGACAGAGGGTCCCCCACATGCTCCATGTCTGGCCCAGAAGTGGACTGGAAGTGCTTCTGGTGCACTTCCAGGTCCACTGCCGAGCGCGCTGGAGATCCCCCCCTCCATGCTCCTGTGGAATGCTCCATCCGCCCCACCATCTCAGCATTCATGAGCCACCTGGTACCTCGAGGTATGTAGAAAAAACATTTAAAGCTGTGTCTATGGCCGAATCACCGAATCTCTCTGAATCAAATTGGAGGCTTCCGATTTGATTCAGAGAGCTTAGCGGGTCTCCTGATTCGATTTGGATTCAGAGATTTGGCTGCTGAATCAGGCCGAATTTCCTCCAAATTGAATCAGTGACCAAAGCCTTGCACAGCCCTATTACTCAGTGATTGATGAGGCGTATGAATCCTAGTTTTGCAAATGCTTCATGGAAGTGTTTCATTGTACTGGCAGATGGAGAAAAAAATTACCCTATGAAGTAAAATTTGCAAAAAGTACTTAGGGCTTAGGGGCCTAAGTTCCGTTTTGAAATGTGACATTGTGTTCCCGATACCTAGTACAATTTTTAAAAGCATTTTCACTTAATGGCCCTTCGTTTGCTTAACTCTTTCTGAAAATCCTACCCTGCCACTTTAGGTGCATACATACCTTTGGGAATCCAGGTGAAGATTCATAAAATCTTTCAGGGGGAAACTGTTAACTCAATGTATGTCTGGAGGATATTTTGATGGAGAGGGGAAGTTTATGCTGTTCCTTCTCAGTCTTCATTAGCTCAAATTTCACATGTCTTCAAATCCGTTAGTTCTCTTAGCGTTGCAGAACAGTAATGGGGTCATAGGTAAAAAATTGCTGTAGCTTGTGATCTCCATTTTAGATAACAGGCAAGGGTTTTGTGGTAGATCTCTACCTGCGCCACAGAATTTCCTCATTCTACCGCAAATGCAATCAAGTGATCAGGAAGTTGAGAAACAATTTCAGCCCCCAAAGCTGAAAAAGTTATGCCAGTAAGCAAAACTATGGCCACCACAGCAAGATGATACTATCTTTGAGGTCAAGTCTCTTTCCAGTTGCTATGCATGAAAATCGTGGAATGGAATTTTATGCAATTTTACACATTCATAAATACTGATAGACAAACAAAGACTTTTAATTTTCAGATTCCTCAGTCTGATAATGTTTGGAGTATAAACACCTTTAAAATATTTCCCCCCCCCCCCCCCCGCACCCCTGGGCAAAGAATAAACCTTGGCTGTCCTAAGCATTCTTTAGATGTGATGTCTGATGCTAGGATGTAGTCCAGTTTGCAAAGTTTGTAAAGGTCAGAACTCCAGACAATCCATACATACTTTTACATAGTATTTTAAAACAATGGACCTCAAAGAGCTTTACAAATTATTCTTATTTAAACTTCTTAACAGCCATGTTGGGTTGGTATTGAATGTCTGACTTGGGGAATTTTAACCTGGGGAAACAGGTAAAGAAACGTAAGTCATTGGTTTGAGGACACCCAGTGATTCAATACCTATACCTGGAATATAAATAGATGAATGCAGGACACAGGGCTTGAACAGGCTAGTAAGAGCACCTTTCCTGCGTTTATGCAGGGGAGGTGGATCAGGTAGCTCCCGACTTTGTGACCGGGCTGTGCCAACGCATATGCTGTGATACTCAGAGCAAGTAAATGGCTGCTAAGATATGTCAGTAGCAGAAGGCTCATACAGCTGGAGGATGGGTACAACGTTCTTACACCATGTACTATTTTTACTTCTCCCCATTTCCCTATGCTCCCATATGTCCCCTTTGCAAGCTGTCCCTCATCAATGCAGGTTGGTCTCTGAGCAGACTGAATCACTATATGCAACAACAGCAAGAAATCAACAGGAACAGCGCAGTTCTCAGGAAACAAAATATTCCAGACTTCTGCATGAAGCTGTGATTTAATAGGAAATGTTTGTGTTAAAGGAGAGATGAGCTGTGAGTTTTTAATCAAGGGAATGTGCCTCTCCATATGGCTTGAGTTGTGTAGAGCAACTGTAGGAGTCACCCCAGTCGAGTCCACTAACCTCTACCACCAATCCTTTTAGTATTGGTATTATTTAATTATCATAACTGGTATTATTTGATTATTTTTCCTGTCCTATCTTTAATATGGCCAGTAAGTGAAGCTGTATAAAGTGCAATAATTACTTGCCAGCAATCATATATGTTCACACTGTATATTCTGTACATGCAGAAACCATTGTCTTTTTTTTCTGCTGCAGCATCAATCAGCATTGATTTCCTATTTCTTTTCAGTATCACTATTTGTCATCCACTAGCTCCTTTTAATGCTTGCTCTTTTTTCTAAGAAAAATGTTACTTTGTTATTATTCTTGGTAACTTTATATCTCATTGAATTTGAGACATTTCTCTAATTACACCCTTTTCTACAGTTTCTTACTATGCCATCATAGGTCAGCAATACAAATATTTCTTTCTATATCTCACTATATCCAAAGATTTTCCACTGTCCCCTTTTGACTAACTCATTAGTTTTAAAAGCCTCCTGACTTCAGGGTGTTGATTCAATCTGTATGTATCTAATTAAAAATGTTCAAGGATTGTTGCCAGAGTCTGGCTTGAATTACTCAAATTCAGAACAGATAAATATCATATAACCAAGTTTTGTAAACCAGTACAGGCCACAGGCTTTCAAGCTCTTCGTAATGAGGTTGATACAACTTGGTAATAGGTGCTTGCATTTGCAGTGAACTTTTATCTGACTTCTACGTAACATCAGAATGAGTTATTATAAGTTGCATAATCATATCTGAAAGAATGTTCTAATCCTTGTATCCATTAATGGATTAGGATAATACTGAGGTTATAGTACAAGACGTTTGAAGATATCTTCCTTGAAGAAATAAAAAAAGATTACCTGTGAACAAAGCAGATCCTGTGAATTCTTTGAAATACCATTTTAAATGTCTATCTGAAGTTCCTTGGTTTTGAAAGTGCATATTTCATGAGCAGCCTGCTTTGTACTTTGGCAGTTTATTAACCATAAGGTTTATGAGTCTCGAAACACTCAAAAGATAATGAGTTGTTGTCATTTCCAAAGTGGCTGCCCAGTCCGATCACATTCCAGTCCTTTCAAACACTCAAGAAAGTACCATTAGGACCCAGGAAAGTTTGGTTCAGTTCCTGGCTCCACCATGAGCTTCCTACTCGACCGTGTATCTAACAATCTTACGTTAAACTAATTGGCTTGTGTTGTGGACTGAAAAGAAATGAGCAATCAACCACCATAGCATGTTTTAGTCTCTTAGGCTTTGATGGGAGTCTTCCCCTTGTTTTTGGAGGGTTTGTCGATTGGACCCATAGAAAAAGGTGGATAATCTGTATGTACCAAGAACAGCACCTAGATTTCAAGATAAAGTAGCAGGGTGCCCACATGATGTTTCAGGCATGGTTAGACAGTTTTCTCCATTTTTCCCTGACTTGAGGTTCTTAGCCTTGGGGCTAAGCTGTGATAAAGTGTACATTCTTGTTCAGGATTATTAAAAGCCAGCTGCTACTTCTGCATTCCACTGTAATCACCTATTTAATAAAAACCCTTTCCTCTTTAATTAAGGTTTTATAACCATATAGTTATGTAACTGCAAAGGCAACAACCAATTCTCCTAACAGTAATGAAAGGGATATATATGTGTGTGTGTGTGTGTGTGTGTGTGTGTGTGTGTATACATATACTCTCCCTTGAGCTAGGAAAACATTCAAACCCCTTCTAAGACAGATGCTTCTCTAGGCTTGGTTTAGGTTTCAGTATGAGTTGGCTCAATGGATTGATTGCTTCACTGTATCTTACTCTTTTCTCAGTTCACACTAGCATTGAGAATCAGAGAAGTAAACTGTGGTAGAACTGGCATTAGGATTTGTACCTGGTTCTGTGTTTAGGCCACAAGTTCACTTCATTTACTCTAGTTACTGCATGCAATTAATCTGCAATATTATATGGAAGTGAACTATTTGGCTGCCAGTAACTGCAGTTTCAGTGATTTTTCAGTTTGGTTGCAGCCCGTGCACTTCAAAATATATAATTATATAGGAGAAAGTTTGAGAAATTGATTAGAAAATATTTCCTGTAAGGATTTGAGTAGTCACTTACAATGTTGCTCCCTATCAATGTTAAAATGCAGCAGTGTGACCATATGCGTTGTCTATGGAAAGACCTGTGCAGCAGATATTTGATTCTGGAAGAGATGGGTGTACAACAGAGGGAAGGGAATTCCTGTTCTTTGCAGAAATTACAGAACTGGGATATAGCAGAAAGAAGGAGAAGCAAGATGCAAGGTTCTCAGTGGGGAAGCCTACTACCCCACAAATTTGTCTACAGCTGTGACTCTTTTTATTTAGTAGAGATATCATCCTGTATGATGCTCTAAGTGATGGACTGGCCATGTCAGGAGTATGGGAGAAGACTGTATCCCCAATAATATTTTGTATTGTGAGATTCAAGATGGCTTTAGAAAGCAGGGTCACCCTCTATGGCAGTACCACGATGTGTGCAAAAATGATATGAAATTGTTCAACATCAATGTAGAAAGCTGAGGGGAGTATGCAGAATCCCACCCGATCTGGAGGGAACATCTGGCACTGTGTGCAACTCAACATGAAGTGCCTTTGATCCAGAGGATGGAAGCGAATCGAGAAAGCAGCATGCTGTAAAGTTGGACTCCAACTCAGACAACACATGGATCTGTGAAACTTGTAACAAGATGTGTTGCTCTCAAATTGGGCTTGTCAGCCACATGCGGCTTCATCAGGCATCTGATTAAACCTCTTACATGTACACCATGATCCAGAGGATTGATAGTTGCCTACTACTACTGTCCTGTATGATGGAGAAGCCATGGAGCTTGCATAGAGAAGTATGTAAGCGGTGTTCATGTTAGCCATGGTTATAACATTGTAAACTGGCTTTACTGTTACAGCAAAACGGCACATGATTAAAATCTTCTTTGATAACAGCACACAGAATAATATTACTTTAGTAGTCTGCCCTGTTCCACTACTGATGTTTCCCCTCTTACTTCCCTCCCAATACATTTCTGTTAGGGAAGAAATTTGTTCAGAGGTTCAAAGACAAATATATCACAATTTCAAGGTACTATTTTAAAGCGCTTATGCAGATCTATCTATATGCATAGTATCACGTTCTAGAGCCATGTGTCTTATGCTGAGAATTTGCCCATTAATTTTCAGTTTTCAAGTATCTCTGGCAATTACAAAAATGAATATGCAGAGGCCAGAGCATAGGCGCTGATTTGGATTATTCCATATTAAGCAACTTCCAGCATTTCTGGAGAGTACTGCAGTACTTCTTCAGCTTGTTTTACAACAAGGCATAACTCCACTGGAATTAGTGTGATTTCATTAACACATTACTAATTCAGACTTGATTCATTCTCTAGTAGAACTACACAGGAATGTATAGCATTTCTGATTTATTTAGTTTGTTTTTTGTTTCCTGACCCAAAATCTGAACCTTTGCCGAAAACACTGAATTGCCAGTGTTTTTTTTTGTATCACCTTCATGTGAAAACTCTCATGCTTAATAATGAATGTAGTATACAGATTAAGAAATGAAGAACGTGAAAGAAACTGCATGATTTAACCATGTTGGGTACATACCAACCAAGCAAAATGTTTTACTTCATTGATAAGCTTGCCTAAATAAAGACTGCAATGTTTTTTATAAAGGAGATTGACAAACATTTCTTTAAGAACTCTAATGGATTTCATTGGTCTTTCTTTGGGGATTTGGCCTGAATGAAAGCTAGAAAACTCTGTCCCCAAGCAGGCCTTTTCTTCAGTGGGTCATGGTCCTGACCTGGCTTAAATTTTTGAAAGTCAATAACAGAATGGAGAAAACAAGCCTGATCTAAGTTAGTATTTCCTTTTGCATATCTTGTATTAAGGATCAAATTGCAGTTAAAGGCTGAAACGCGTACCAGGAGAGAAGGCTGTGAATCCAAGCCTTCCATTTTTATCTATTGCCTAGCGTCTAACTTTTGATGAATGAATTCACAGCAAAATAAGGTTACTGAAGAGTGTTCAATTGTTTCACGTGGTTAGGACAGCTGTTGACAATCTATACGTATAGAGACTTTTTATTAGAAACCAATTCATATTTAGGTAAAATATAGTCTACTTATGATCTGCCAGAAAAGAGATGAAAACCCAGGATCACTCTGTGAGGATTCCTCTCGGAAAACTGAGAGAGAAAGAGGACTGTCACTAGACAAGAAGCAATTGTTCCCATCTCACTTTCAGGTCTGATGGAAATGACACCTGTCAGTCTTTAACAGTTTATAACGAGAGTGCACACTTGACATGGAGATGCAGTGAGGTCCCATTTTACCATCTCCATGTCTTCGAAAATGAAACCTGTTTCTTTACCAGAAAGGATGAGCTATCCACAGAGCAAACAGCCTTATGCGTGTTCTACAGGGATTTTTGTAGAGGTTTCTGATGCCCATCCTCACCAGTGCCAGGAACAGAACCAGACCCCCGAGCCTTAAGACCTAAGAGTAGGCATAAGCTGCTTTTCTGTCCCTTAGTGGGATCTAGATCAGTGTAAGCATAAATTGACCTGGAGCCTCCATGGACAGACACAACTTTAATAGCTCTAAAAGAGAATAGAGATTTGCCTGTATGGATTACACATATCAGCTGTTGCAATGTAACTGGTATACTCTTGCATCAATACGTGCTAGCTAAAGTGTTATAATTTTAAACCTGGTTAACATTAAAATGGTTTTGCTACACTTGTATCCATAAGAGCACACAGACATAACAGTTAAATCACAACCGTTTATATGGGTATAATTCAAAGCCAATTCATCTGTTATGTCTGTCTTAAGCTTGGAAGCCCATTGAGGATGCATGGAAAGATGTTCTAAAAAGAGTAATTCCTAACTCATTGTAGGTATTGATGGCAGGGAAAGGATCTACTTCTAAATCTGGATACATATTTAGTTCAGTAATCAAGGTTTTTAGAGCGTTGCCCAGGCTAGATGGAAGTTATTTTGGCAAGTAAGGAAAAAAAATCCAATTCTATTGACATTTGGGATAGAGTAAAACTTCATATTTGTTCAGTTCTCGAGCTGTCTCTCATAAATTATCTTCCACTGGGAAAAAAAAAGCTACAAGACTGAAGAAAAGTTCAAGATACCAGGAAAAGTGACTTAAACCTTGCTATCACCTTGCCGGGTCCTGTGGTAGTGCAGTTTTAGTGAAGAGCCACAAGATGGTGCAAAAGAAAAATAAACATACTATAAAATAAAAGCAGCACAAATTGCTGGGGGAACATGATGTCTTTTAAAAAAAAGACCTCAATATTAACACAAGAGGATCAAGATACCAACTGTTTGCTTTGTATCAGTCAGAACCGATAGTTAATATGGCTTAAGATCGTGCCACTAGAAATATTTAGTCGGGTCTTTTTGTGTTTTTGCTCATTAGTTCCAGGTCCCCTAAATTTCACGTTTTGCTTTTGTTTTTCATGGACGGTGGGGCTTTCAGGTACTTGGAGTCCTGCTTATATTTTTAATAATCATTGTGCAGTGCCTTAGCATGTTATTATAGAGCAGGGTGCCTTTGTTGGACAAGGCAATTAAAAATAGCACCTGCTGGGGTACATCCGATTTTGTAACATTTGCAAGATCCTATAGCACGCTGAATTTCAGTAGGCCTGCTGTGACAAACCCGAAGCTGGAAAGGGACGTAGCACGTCTCTCTCAGGAGCAGACACACAAGCCATGATTTCCACCTCTTGTTTGGATTTGCAGTATGAACTTCTCTCTCAACAGTGCCAGCCTCAGCTCTATGACAAGTACAGGGAAGGAGAAGTCCTCAGCCTTCTAGTCTTCGAGTTGGGTCACGCATGTGTATCTAGTGCCACTCCCCTCAAGTCATGCAATGAAGACAACTGCTGACTGGGCTATCCTTGCTCTCAGTGCTGAGTGGAGGGAAGGGAAAGACTTACTGGGAGCACCTACATGTTAAAGTAATGTGAAGCAATATACTCTGGAGTTTATTGCCGTTTGAACGTGCACCCAGGAGTGCAGCACTTTGAGCCAGGTTGGAGCAGCCCTGGCTTGCAGGAGGTCTGGGGGGGGGTAGGGGTGTCAGCCTCCCAGCCCGGGGCTGTTCCCCTTGGATCATCATGCTGCAGAGGGGCTGGCTGGGGCACAAGGGTGCTTCAGTGTGGGGCTAGCCGGCAGGCAGCCCCCTGCACTGAAGCACCCTCATGCCCCAGCCAGCCAGGGCAGTGTTTACACGTGCACTGCTGCAGAGTAAATTAAGTTTGCTCCAGCCTAACAGGGGTGCACATGCTGAGATGTTTACTGCGCAGCTAATTAGTCTACTCCACAGTAAACATCTCATGTAGACATGCCTCCTGTGTCTTCACTGTGCAAAGTTTCTGTTCAGATGGGACTGTAATTATAATCTACTCTTTAGCTGACTATATGGTTTTGTATACCCTCAGACTCAAAGGCAAGAACTAAATGTGTATGTATACATACATACACATGTGTGTCCACACACTATAAACTAAATGTATACGATGATAGCATAGTCTAAAAGGACCCTTACCAAGAAATCTTTCCAGTCGCATACCGCATGCAGCAACCCTTCGTGGCTGCACTCATTTCAACCCAGTAGCGTAAAACTGAGACTCAGAACACATCCAGACAAAATCATTTAGCAATATGAGGCCATGCTGGTTTTATGAGGGCTTCTTTGAAGATTCATTACAGTAACTGACTGATTGAATGTCATTTACAATTTTGTTATAAACAGAAAAGAGGGCTAGTGGTGACAGCAGGGTTTCAAAGGAAAAAGTTCTCTCAGCTCTACCCCATCTTACCAGCATGAAGTGATACTTTGTCAGCAGTTGTGTGCTCCACTTTCTAAAAAGTTAACTCCCTCTCTACTAGCAAAATCCTTCATAGGCAATGTACCTTCTACACCGACTAAAACTGTACCTGTCAAAGTACAGAAAGCAGCTCCCTGAGGATTTTTTATAGCCACAGAAAACAAATTACAATCCCAGGTACTTTAGGTTCAATTTTTTAAAGCAATCAACTGGCCCCATGTGATGCACACTTTTAGCCATGTATGATAGGTTTGAAGCTATAAACAACACACTATTTCTAGGAAAATCTTGCTTTGTTAAAATAAAGGAAACATTCAACATAACTACCAATTTTTGAACAATGGCCATGTTACAATTTCTATACATTTCCATATTTAACAGACTATTCATAGAGGGGTGAGGGAATCCACTTTCCTTCACTGCTTACCTATAAAACTGCTATAATGAACTTGGACTGTATAAGGTAAGAATGTGAATATTTTATACATGCATTAGTTTATGTTTCTCTGCAGTATCTACTGCAGTGGTTGGCAACATTTTCTGGTGGTGGGTCAGAATGGCTCAGCTTGGCTCTGAGGTAGCCCAGCGCTAGGACCCACCAGCCACTGCCCACTTCTCCTAGCTGGCCAGCTGCAGAATGGCACAGGTTAAAGCTCCCTAGGAGCATCTACAAATGCACTTTACTGCAGAGTTTTGACTAATTAGCTCCGCAGTAAAGCATTACTATCTACATGTGTGCTGGTATTAGGATGCAGTAAATTAATGAACTCTGCTGTAAGACAGTACTTTCAGTACTATCTTAAGGCAGTCATTTACTGTACAGAAATGTGTATGTGGATGGTGACCGGGACCACAGCAGTTTGACCTGGGGCAGAGCAGCAGGCTTGTGGGGCCAGCCACCCGGCTCCGGAGTTTCAATGCTCTCATGCCCCAGCCAGTCCCTCTGCTGCTGCTAGCCAGAGCCTGGGGCTAACCCCCCAATCTGGTGCAATGCTGGGCTGCTCTTTACCCTGGCTCAAACTGCTGTGGTCCCAGGTGCATGCTAAGACACTGTGCCTGAGAGCAGCTGACTCGGGCGTGAATGGTGCCAGAGTTAATTGATCAGCATTAATAGCTCATGTAGCTGCACCCGTCACTGAACACTGCTGAAGCCCTAGCTCTGCAGTAACTCCACGGGCTGCATTTAGCTTGGTGGCTGAGGGTTGCTGACCTCTGACCTACTGTATTCCCTACTTATAGAAAAGACACACTACCATACCTTTATTGTCATTACTATATCAAGCAGCCACTCCTTATTCCATTTATTATATTATTGAAAGCTTCTTAAAATTGATACCTAATTTTTATTTCATAAAGACTTTATGAATCTGCTCCAGGAAGGCAATGAAAGATAGACACTAGTGCATCTTGGGAAAGTGCTGAAAGTGTCTCATTCTTAGAAACTTGACTGACACTGTTATGCAACAAACCACCAATTTCCTTGGTCACCCAAAACCTAATGAGCTGGCTGGAGTTGAGCCCCTAACTTCCTAAAGTACCTTTTGAAGATACAAGCTTTCGGTATGCCTATGGTAGGATTTTGCTAGGGAGTACCACTGTGGAAACATGCTCCGATTCCCACACTCACTCCCACGGCCAAAAAATATCACCAACCCATCATTAGTACAGTGCTGCATGCATCATGTGCACACCTGAGACTGTATGTGGCCATGTCTCGTCTAATACAGTGTAAAAAGGCCCTTAATCTCCTAGAACAGCAGTTCCCAAACTTTTTCTTCTTGTGCAACCCCTTCCAGATTTATCAGCTTCCTGTGTACTCCTACCAGCATACGTTTTATAATTTAATCCCTTAACTGCTAATGATTAATATAAGGAAAATTAAATCCACCATTATACAATTTCCCCTGCATACCCCCCAGAGATGTCTTGCGTGCCTCTCGGCATACACATACCACAGTTTGGGAACCACAGTCCTAGAATAAATTAGAGTCGTTATTGTGCCAAAGGGATCAATATTCCTTGCTTTGCTTGTCTTTAGGGTGAAGGACTTCCAATCGCTATCTCTTGTATTACACCACGTGTGTGCTAGTGTTAGAATGAAATTGTAGCCATGACAGCCCAGGAATGACACTACCCAATGAAGAATGGCTTGCATTCATAAGTTTGTCTAACTTTCACCCAACCATGCCATTAATCCAATAAAAGATACCAGCCCCTCAAAATCCTTGCCTCACTGCATATTTATGTGTGCGTATACATCTATTTACACTCAATTAAATAACTATTACATTGGTTATCTATAGCTCTAAATAAATAACTAATAAATTGGTTATCTATAGCTCTAAATAAATAACTAATAAATTGGTTATCTATAGTTCTAGGTGGCACATTGGTAGGATAAAATTGTACTAAGTCACGCCACTATTAATATGTACCTGCTTTATATGTCTGAGATGATTCCCTCCTTAAAGCAAAGGAAGCCATATTTGCACACTCAATCCAGAGCCAAATATTGCCTGAGGATTTCCCATAATTAGAGAGACCTCCACCCAACAAAGCACTTAATCATTCAGATTTTTTTGGATTACTTAGATGCTTCAGGTTAAGCACCCAGCTTTATATTTTGGTGGACTGGGGGGAGGGTTTATGAATGATTTCAGTAGGTGCGAGCTTAGGTAGGGCTGAACTGTGCATTGGTTTGCTTAGCTTTCTGATTTGCTGACCCGAGTGTTGTCATAGCTGTTTTCAGCTGGAATACCATAAAGAAAAAGATGAATTCTTGTGGTATTTTCAGAACAAGCAGCAGAAATACCACAAGAATGCTAATGCCTGGGGTATTTGTTTTCTTACATTATTTACAAAGGAAATGGTGTGAGGGTGCTATCTTTCACCACCCAACTTTGTCTGAAGTGTGGGGTAGTTCTAGCTACATCTCAAAGGAAAACACAAGTCATCCATGGAAACAGAAGTGCTGGTCACTGGTCAGCTAGGCTGGCATGAGGAGGTGAAACGAAGATACATGTTTGTGAAGCAAAGATATGGTGCATGTATTCACCACATGGACACGCTAGCAAAAAGCAGAATGGTCATAAAAGTTATCAAGGATGCAAAAGGGGAGGAAGTCTTCATTGTTGTCCTAGACTGGTGCAGTTCCAATGACTCCTTTCCATCCTTTGAAAGAGAAAACCATTGGTGTGGTGTGAAGGACTTTAAAAAAGGATATATATATTTTGGTTCTGCAAAATAATATGCTTCTCCAATTAAAAAAAAAAATCTTCATCTGAAAATACTTATAAAGGGCAAGCAAAACAAAAATGTCAGCTCCTTGGTGTATTCTATTCTATTCTATTCTATTCTATTCTATTCTACTCTATTCCGAGGACCTTTATCAGTACACAGTGGATATTCAAGACAGTGTACATATTTTTCCCAAGAATAACTTCTTTGGTGAACAAATGCCACCGTATCTAGCCAATACAGCAAGCAAGCATTTTTATTAACAAATGTTTCTCTGCACAGTTGGATTTTTGGAGCTGCCGGTTAACAGACTCATCACGTGTCAGTGCTCACTGGGTTTCTTTGTCTTTGGCATTTTGCAGAGGTGCTAGTCCATCTGTCCACTTCCAGGTGGTGGTGTTTTCCGCTGCTCAACAGAAGTTCCCATACAGGCCATTAACAAGAAATTTATATGAGGACTATAAGTTTTCGGAGGGATTATGATCTTGGCTTCAGACATTAAACATTATATACACTCATGGGGGCTGAATCATTATGGGTGAACATCTTTATTTAGTCCCTGTAAGCAAAATCCCTTGAAGGCTTAAAACTAGCCAGGTGCCATCAGAATTGTTCATGCACAACTGGCACGGTTCCAGGCTGTACCTTGCAAAGACATCAAAGAAACATTTGCTGAACTATTTATTTATGTTATCCAAGGCTTCATTTTCCAGCCACAAGTGACACATCACAATGCAATGTGACAGCCAAAGCATTTTAAAGCACTCTTTCTTTGTTGCGGGTTTATTTCACTGTCTTTTGGGGAAAAATGGTTTTCAGTATATATGTATTTATTTTACATAAAATAAACCCACATGTCATGTGAAATTACTTTGGTTCTGCATAAAGGCAAAAAATCTGCTGTGATCCAGCACACAGAAAGGCCAGTTACGTTAGGTTGAAAATGTATAGAAATGTCATTTATTCAAAAACAATTAAGCTTGCCTTTAATGTCTTTAGGAATGTAAGTACCAGTGTGTAAAATTGAGAGTGAGATTTTGAGATCCCAGGCAGAGGATCCATGAGAGAGAGCCCATGCCTAAATGAGGAATGCCGGATTTCAGCAGTGAGGTTTTCGGCACCTTGAAGCTAAATTCGGGGCTGGCATAAACCAGTACAACTTATCTCCATTCATCCATCATCAGAAGTGCTGGGTGAAATCTTAACCCACTGAACTCAAAGGGGATTTTGCAATCAGCTTCAACAGGGCCAGAATTTCACTTCCACATGTACGTGACACTGCCCCACTGGGCAGACTAGGGAATTTTACAGCTTTTAGGCTCTATGTACTTGTCCATTAATATGGGATATGAGTAGGACCCTGCAAATGGGAAGTACTGCACAGATCAAACTAGTTCAACCCTTCAGAGCCTGATAACGCCAGGACTGGATCCGATGGAAATAAATTAACACAAGTTTCTCAACATCTTGTATATGGCAATGTTTGAGGGCTAGAAGAAGCCTTCTTTCAAAGCCCTCCTTGAATCTGTCCTTTATCACGATACCTCCAAAACCCCACTTACAGTGAAGCAGTGCATGTATCAAGAGCACTGTCCATTATATGGACCAATGCCATCTCTTAACCTTTGCTACAGTTTGCTTTACACTCTGTCTGACTGTACATGCATCCCTTGACTTATATTTGAAATGTAATTGCTGTGGGGAGAGACCAGTTCTTTGTCCATGGTTTGGAAAGCTCCTAGTATCATGGGTTTCCAGGCCACAAATGAAGTGGCTAGGCACTATCACAATACAGTTCACTACAGTAAAGTAGAGGTGCTAGGTAGAGAGACAGATATTCACTACAATAAAGTAGAGGTGCTAGATAGAGAGACAGATAGAACAAGCTACCCATGGAAAGGCAGATCCTCCATACACAGACTGAATGTAGCCCATGATAGGGAATCTGAGTGGGATGTCTGCTTTTTTTCTTAAGAAAACTTGCTTTCAATTCATATCAGTAAAGATGTGTAGATAAGGTACATCTCACTGATTTTCACTCCCATGTATGTCTTCATTCCTTTCCTGCTCAGCTGGAGTAAAAGCGATTTTGCTCCACTAATGGATCAGACCTTGCTCTAGCCCTTGGACCAAGGGTGGGCAAAATGCAGCCCATGGGCTGGATACGGCCCACCAGGCCAATCTATCTGGCCCATGGGGCCCCTAAAAAATTTAGAAAATTAATATTTATCTGCCCCTGGCTGCCTATCATGCGGTCCTCCATGGCTTGCCAAAACTCAGTAAGCGGCCCTGCGCTCGAAATAATTGCCCGCCCCTGCCTTAGACCGTACTCTTGCTGCCTGGAATTCTGAATTTTCCTGTCTTCAGAAAGAGGTAGTTTTAAGCCATATCCAGGGGAGCATCATTATCACAAGTTCTTTTTATTCAACATGTTCTTTAATTCCCCTCTACTAATATATAGACACGCACACACATGAAGTATTTATTGTAATTAGTGTCTTTCCTGGGAACATTTCCCATACTGAAATGATCACAGTTTGCTGCAATAATTTCTTTTTGTGCAAGCTTCTACCTAGCACTAAGGGATCGTTCACTTAAAATTAACTTCAAGGGGCAAATGGTGAGAGCAGATTAATGCTTTTGCAAACCACAGTTGGAACAAATTCAGCTGAAAGCAGCTTGGAGTAGAGCAGATGCTGCTCAGTTGGAAAATTCAATGATGCCATCAGTGTTGGCATAAGTTATGGATACGGCTTGAATCTCCTCTAGGTCGGTGTGGTACACTGAGTGTATTGGCGCAATCTGAAATGTCATCGGCAGCACAGGATGAGCCGGGGCACCAGAACCTGCTGTAATGAGAACGTGCTTTTGGTAAATCACAAAGCAATTCCTGCTTTGCTGCAAGAATGAACTCTCTTTTTCTTGACCACTCTCCACTCACGTGTCCTTGTTAAACACTTGACTTTTTTAAAAGTGGGAAACAGGTGTGCAAGGGTACTGAGAGGTACTACCAATCAGTTCTGCATGTTACTTGTGTCCACGCATAGTGTTGTATTCTTTAATAATACTTTAGAAGAGCTCAGAGAATCAAGAGATATTACTTTCAAAAGCATCTATAGGCCAGATTTTTTAAAATTGTATTTAGACACTTAGGGCTGCAGTTGGGTATTTAGAGACTACATATATGCCGTACCAATACCAGTGGAAGTTAGGTATGTACTTCAGCAGTTCTGAGGATAAAGATATGACTGCCAGCTTACTTAGGATAAAGTTCGATTTACTTTCCATGGAAGCTCAAATCCTAAATCATTTACTTAACATCCTTGTGTGTCAGTGGGTCACCAAAAGGGTGACTGTAGGAAAAAAAGTAGAATTTGCAACAATTTGGCATTCATTGATTTGCAAACTGTGCTGAGGGGCTGGAAAGGATTGCTAATACAACGGAATCAAACCATTACCTGTGCACCTATAATAGGTTTGATTTTACTGCAATGACTTAGGTCGCTGCAAAGAGTGTGGTGCACTGTCCGTGTTTTCACAATTGCACCTGCAGTTTTCTGTACCTAGTTCTTTGGTATGCTCGCTCTTTAAATTCCACATGTGAATAATCACAAAATCTCAAATGTAGTTATACAAGCCATGTGGGAATAGAGCGGCCATGTAAAAATAGCAGGGTAGCAAGGGATATGCAACTCTACTGCATGATGGCACTAGTCCCCAGAGGTTTACAACTTGACTCAAAGTGTTAGCCCAAATAAAAAACAGACTGCTACCGTTTCCACTTTGCTAGGATTAGAATTAGGGTACTTCTGCTCTCCAGCTAAGGATTCACCCTGTGATTGCTCATTCTGAACCACTGTGAGCTATTTACATTCCCCAATCAAGCTGTGCAAAAGGTTTTGAGCACACACTTAAAACTCCCCCACCCCCTCCAACACATGCAAACTGGTGTTTTTCTTCCTAGAACATTTTTGTAAGTTTTACCAAAGTGAACATTTGACACCAAAATCCTTCCTTCAGCTCCTGCTTCTTTTTTTCCCCCTGCATTGCAATGATGGCATGAGGGCTTAGGTTCTTAGGGTGCTTGTATTGGGGGAAAATGGAAAGAGATATAGCTTACAGTTCAGGGCATGGGTGATCCTTTAATAAACACCTGCTGCTTCTTTACATATGGATGGATTTTTCACGTAAGTGGTTGGAGCTGAAAATCAAAGTGCTAGTGGAAAGCATGTCAAAGCAGTTAAAAGCCAAACCATAAAGGTTTATGATAAAGAATGTGGTTAAAAGTATTGAACGTTCACAGATCAAATGTGCAGGGATGGGAAAGGCATTAGCCAGTTTCATCTGCTGATCAATTTTCCCCATCACTAGTTTATGACAGTGAATTTATTTCAGAGAGTTGAAGAATGCTCAACCCTAAACTGACCCGTATGTGTTTGCTTGCTTTCTGTATGGGAGTGGAAGACTTTAAAGTAGAAAACTGATGAATGAAAACAATTAATCTACTGGGGCCTCTTGTCATCGAAGTTGAAAGGGGATCAGCACATTCCGACATGATATAATACATTTTCTTTAACACACAATGCTAGCATTTCCAAAAGGTTTCATGCCATCTTAACCAAAAGGAAAATAATGTATAATCTAACAATACCTTTTCTTTCTCTACTATTTCTGTTGGAGGGTCAAAGAAAAACAGTTTCACTGAGTTCACCAGTCTTACGATATATCAACCCATTGCACGAGGATCAGATGAAGGGGATTCGTGTTGGTTCTACGGGAGTAAGACAGAACCTCTAAGAGGTGGAGACAATGGAAGTGGGCTTTCTACCATCACAAAAACCATGTACAATGCCATTTCATGGACCCTACCCTCTTAGCAAGTGAACCATGCTAAGTCTTCACTTGGTTTCATAAAGTTGAGTTTTTGGAGTGCTTTTTCTTCCCCTCCCTGGGCACGTCTACACATTCATTAATGTGCAGTGGTTACTGCACATTTAATTTAGTGCTTGTGTAATCAAATACTAAGTAAATGTGCAGCCACCACAGTTACTGTGCAGCAGTGCCGGCAAACACCTTTTTAGTGACACTACTGCAGAATAGCCTAATAATACTGCACAGTACCATATTAGCATTGTCCATGGTGTGACACACTACTGCACAGTATTAGTAGGCTACTGAGCAGTTAGTGTCTCATGTAGATGTGCCCCCTGACTACTGTTCAGAGGGTTGGTTCTTCAATTCAATACACCTCTCTAGAAGAGCCAGGAGGGCCATCACCTAATGCTAAATGGAGATTTTTTTTTTTTTTGCTATGTGGCCTAGGAAATAACTTCCAGCATCACATATTTTGAAGGCATAAAAAGTTGAAGAAATTAAGTCCCATTTGTGGCATTTAGCCGGTGTCTTGAATAGGGTACAGCATGAAGCTTCATCTTCCTGAGATACAATTGCTCCTTGGAGCATAGAGGAATGGGTTACATTGTACCATTCTTTTAAGTCATGGCTGTGCTCTCTGAGCTGCCTTTTGAAATGGGTGAGGGATACAGGGTGTAGCCATATTAGTCTACAGGAAAAAGGAATCTGAACTCTCGGCAGAGGTGATCTCTTTTAGTAGACCAGCTAGATATTTGCACGAAATGAACTGTTCCAACCAGGGCATCTTACAACCCCTCCATCTATCCTATGAAATATGAATTTTCATTTCCACCTAGGAGAAATTTTACAATCTTTGCATTCTCCTATGCCTGAGGAAAGGTATGTGTGCCTGAAAGCTTGAAAATAAAGATTTTTTTTTTTTTTTTTGCAAATATCTAGTTGGTCTAATGAAAGATACCACCTTTGCCATGAGTTCTGATTCCTATTGAAATGTTTGGCATGTCAGGAGATGCAGTAACAGGACTTTGCTTGTGATTGCCCTTTTCAGTGGAAAGTGTTGGTAAGTTCATTAATAGACCAGTTTTTCTTCTACAACATGCTCTCTGTGGACAAGGATAGGCAAACCAGATTCAGCAAACTGAAGTCAACTCCAGTTGGTTTTACTTTCAAGGCCCACACACTTTTCCACTTCCTGATTTTAAGGCTGACTGGTACAGGACACAGGTACACTGCATGTCCTACCTGGTATGGTACAGTCCAGATTCATTCTTTTTGGTAACACACATTAATTCCAATGAAGAAATTCCACCCTTGACTCACCTAGAAGGGAGATTGCTTTGCCCTCTAGTGCACAGATAATACAATAAGTAGCAGCATGTATGTTATATAGCAGCAGTAACTGCCTCAGGCAAACTTGCCCCATGCTCCTCAAAAATGAGGGGTCCAGGAGGCATGTTCAACTAAATATTCAAGTTTCAAGATAATTATCCAGACTGTGTTACAAAACCATTTGCCATGCAATCATTCGCATGCTTATATATGTGACTGTCTTGCTGTCTTTCTGTTTTTTAGTCAGTCTCTATCATACTTCCACTGACATAAATTTGCTTGCCCAGAGCTCTTGACCAAAGTCAAGGTCCCAATAGACTTGTCTTACTATATAAATGAAAGATTTCACAAGTGGCTGGCCCCCAGCTTCTCACTGATTTCAGCTAAGGCCCATGGAATACATTTTCAATCCTAATTTTGCATCGGTTTTTGCTGCTACCATCCACGTTCTTCCTTTTTCTCTCAGCTCTGCAGCTTGTAGGGCTATGGCTGGTTATGTTTGCCAACTACTGGACAGTGATCCCAAGCCCAGAAAGTTGTCTGTGTTTTAAGTGGCATTTTAACTCTGTGGCTGGAATTCTGGTTAGCATAATTTGAGGAGTCTATAGAGTTCCAGCTAAGCTTGCCAGTTAGGCCAAATTAAGGGGCATTGCTTAAAGTTTCCAAATTATACTACATTGAGCCAGCAAGAGCCTTTATTTAGGGTTCTGATAAAGGACTTTCCATTTGTTCAAAAAGATATTTTAATTTTTGTTTTTACAAATATACAATAATAACAACCATGTATTTTACTAACAATTAGTGTACTTCTGTGCATTGAGTAATTCTTAATAAGATACACAATTACTATTACAATTATTACAATTGCAAGAAAAGTTTTGAGTGATACTTTTCAAGAGGGAAAGTCATCCAATGAAGACACCCAGTTGAAAATGTCTATAATATTTGCAAACAAATGCATAAGCAATTTCTTTTTTCTTTCCCATAGTACAGACTTTCATTCCCTTGGAGATGCTAGCTACTACTAGTAGCAAATGAGGGCATACATATTTCCTGGGAAACCCATAGAGAATATGGAGCTGTTTGCCCAACTGACCAGTAGATGTCCTCATTACCCCAACCAAATTAAGCTGACAGTGCACTTCCTCAGCAGTCAAGTAGCTGACTCAAAAGACAAGAAAGTTCAACATGGTCAGACCTCAGATCAAGCATTTAAGCTTGTTACCACCACTGGTTATTTTAGTAGACCAGCTCTGGTATAAACAGCTGACAAAGAAAGATACCTTGGAAAGAAGGACAACTTAATGCACAATCTACTATTATGCTGAATACCTAAATTAAAACCACATTTGAAAATATATTATTGTAGGGGGGAAATCACATTTAATAAGGTAGTGGAAGAACTGGGTGGATCTTGGACGTGGCAACTGGGTCTCAAATGTCCAGCTTCTAGGTGTTTGGTTAGAGTACTGAGCTATGTATCCAAAATGTGTTACCATCAGACAGCCATTGAGGGGCCACTACACTTGCCTTTCTTACATAGACTCTCACATCAAGTTACTAATTAAACATATAGAACTAGATTGTAACCCGACCACCCAGGCCAAGCAAAGAAAATTGCATACACACATTCTGCTGGTGGAACCAAACTGGGGATTCCTATCCAAACTGGGGACTGTCTGGTCCTGACTCCCTCAAGAGCTTGGTCTTTGTGCAGATAAGTATTATTTTCCTTTTGTGCCAGCTCTGCTAGCCCTAACCAAAGTCCTACCCTGACTGACTTTCTAAGCAGCCTACAGAAGAGTGCAAAGGACTTACGACATCCTTGTAGAGCAGGACAATGGTGCCCTGGGTGAACTTTTATTTCGGCAACTCACCATTTCCCTCTCGGCATTTACCCAAGGTCAGCAAGGCTGCTGCATGCAGAGGCATGCGGGGGTATGGGGCGCAATCTGCTGGGGAGGTAGAGCTGCCTGTACTGCCCAGTGTGGCTCCTCCTGAGCAGTGGCTGGGGGCCGGGGGAGGCAGATTGGGCATTGCAGGTAGCCCTACCTCCCTGCCGGGCTGTGCCCCATGCCCCTGCGTGCCTGCCTCTGCCTGCAGCAGCACCATTCACTTGGGGAGCTGGGCACTGGGGTGTGTGTGTGTGTGTGTGTGTGTGTGTGTGTGTGTGTGTGGTGCCCACCTGATTACAGCACCCTGGGAAGTTGCCCACATTGCCCCTATAGCCAGCTTGGCACCTGTGCCCTCTTGTGCTGGTACACATCATTTCTTTCCTCTGAACCTTTAAAAGCTTTCTAGGCTTGTATATTGGATCCACAAACTGCCGGAAGAGGTGGAATTCTGACTTTTCACCACTTCTGATAGACAGTAGCGTAATGGGTGGTGGATGACCAGAGCCCCAGACCTAGGTGCCCACCTATGGGGGACAGATGAATGGCAGCTGCTGCCACTGCTGCTCCAATTGCCACAGCTCCCACAGCCAACTCAGCCCCTGTGGCTGCACCCAAGGTCTCAGACCCTGGCCATTACACCTCTGTGACTGAACTGCCAGAAGTAAATCAGAGTTGGTGGCATCTCATGGTCATGAATCTTGTTCTCCATGTGCCTCTTAAAACATATGACTTCTCCAGGGGTGATGGCTGCATGTTTGTGTGAACGCTGGCACGCTTGGAAGCTAAACTTTGCATTACACAGAACTCAGAGTCACAAATCACCACCCTGCCTTCTGTCAAAGAGAGTCAAATTGAAGTGATAACATGGTGTCTCCCACAGAACCATAAGATCCTTTCTTCTAGCTGTTCTGTTATGTAATTGGAGCATGGAGAAGGCCCCTCTTGAGGGTACATTGCAGCTGGTATTCTCCCAGGGCACCAAGAAGCATTACAGCAGACCTCCCTCAGGAGCAGTATGGCTTCATGGAACGAGACAGCTTGTTAAGGGAACCATCTCACCTGCTCTGAGTAGGCTAGGAATAGAGGCCAGGAGTCCTGAATCCCAGGCCTATCCTCTCTGAGCCACTAGACTATGTTCCTACTCTAAAAAGTATGCAACAACAGAGCAGTATGAACTCTCTAGTGCCCTGATCTGTATAGCAAGATGCAGTTGCTATAAAAAATCAATGAAGTCCAACCTCATAAATCACTTAAAAAGACTGCCAAAAGTGAGATGAACTATAACCCAAATTCAGAATAATCCTATCAAATGGAGACTGACTGATGTGGCTGGATTCACAGGCCATTAATGGAACTAGAGTTATGTGTTGAAAAGTGGAAGTGTTACAGCAAATGTACAAAAAAAAAAGAAAGGGCAGCGGCACTTGGCTCAGAGGCCTGTTCTCATGAAGCCATTTCAAAACTTTCCAACGTTTTCTTTTCAAATGAGAATCAAACCCTCACAGAATGGAGATGATACTTTTTGGCTTCTTTTACCCATTCCTTGCAGCATGAACTGATGTGTGTTTGGGCCCAGTACTACCCTTCATGGGTAGAAATTCTAGGGAGTTCAAATGGGAGCCACATGCAAAGAAGTATTTCAAGGAAGAATGAGGCCCTTGAGGCTGGAGACAGCAGAATTTAGTATATCAAAAGCTTCAAGTCTAGAAAAAAAAAGCTGTGTTTGTATTCATAGCGACCCAGTTACATGTCATTGTACTGCCCTGCATCTTGAGTATTATGGGCAATAAAATGTGAAACAGGTTTCACACTTTGTAAAGGTTCTTGAGCTCTAACTGTTTGATGACTTAAAAGTTCTTCTGAAAGTGTGCAGAGGATTCCCATTCATGGTCATTTATCCTAACTTCTTGAACTTTATTTCTATTTGATCTATTCAGAAAGATGCTCCAGTAAATCCTACAATAAAAGACATGTGTGAACTAATAGACCAATCTCTGATCTCAACCAGAATGCAGTTTTTAGTCTGAATTATTGTTTTGTATGTGCTGCAAGCTTTCCTGAGGTATAGTTCATAACGATAATTAAAAAAAAAAAAATCCCCTGACTACAAACTGAATGAAGGAAAGAGAAGGAAACAGAACTTTTTTCCCCTTTCATCACAGTTCATCCATAGGACACAATGCCTGATCCAACGCCCAATTCAATTAATGTCAGTCTTTCCATTGATTTTAATAGGAGCTGGATAGATCCTGGTTTCTCAGTTTCCATCCATCAGCATAACAGCAATGTGAAAGATTCCAAATAGAGTTTGTATAATAAGGTTTGAAGAATATATTTGAAAGTGTATTTAGATATGCCAAGTTTGAAAATGATTTTGACCGTGTCTTGAATACCTTTGTTTCAACTTCAAATCAAGGGGCAAGTTTTCCATGGCTGTTACAGCTGGACAAATCTGTGACATTTACACTGAAGTGATTACAGGGAAATTAAACTCACTGTATACCTGGAACCCATGCCAACCAGGGTTAAGAATCTGGCTATGTTTAATTGGCTTTAAAATTTCCTCCTTTGCCTATCAAATCATAAAATAGAAAGCTGTAATAAGATCATTAAAAAGTGATATGCTAAAGGTCGATGTATATTTATGATGAAGCCTTCTTAAAGGCCTTTTATTTACAAGTGCTCTTAAGCTTAGAGTTGACTGTATCATCTTTGAGTTCCAAAGCATCCCAGTACTTAAAGCAATTCAGTGTAGATATTGAAACCTGAAAATTAAGTTATGTCAGTGTGAACTAAGTATATTCACCCCTGAGGACAGAAACCATAGAAACACTCCTCTCCTGATCTGATGGATTTCAGTGGGAGTTTGTCCACCAAGATCAATGGGACTGGGTTTTGGCACAGAATACTTGCCTTCGGTAGTTGTTGACAAGATGAAAACGAGAGGTTTGCTCACATTAGTTTGAACTAAGCATGCAAGCTGCATGTAATCAGACTTAATATTAATCCATAAATATAGAAGAGAGGGAGCGTCATCTAATAACAACATAGCCAGTTAGTTTCATGGTAAAGTTTAAGAAAAAGAAGTGTCCGCATCTGATTGGAAATTATACCACAAAATATTACTGGTACATATCTCATGGGTTAAGCAGAGCTGTTAGCATCTTACATGGTCACTACCATGATATGGCAGCTTCCCCTAAAGCATTATTTAATGAGCCTATTTCGTCTCTTGTTTTCTTTCAAATGAAACTCATGCTCTGATCTTCATTGTAAAGAGCTGACTTTGGAAGGTCAAGCCACAACCCATCATATTATCTTTCCCATTTGAACATATTTGACAAATAAAACCACCACGGCCACGATTAGAAAAGGTGATCAGTTTTCTTTTTCCACTACCTTTGGCCTCTTCTCTAGCTCTATCCTTCCCATCCTGTCAATTCACATCATTGCTGTATGTCCTGTCCTGGACAGATATTCCCATTGTGGGTGTGTAGACTCCAAAATAATCAGTCAGAGGTCAAATTTGGTCAGGGTAGAACCTTTTTGAAGTTACTCCTGGAAAAGGTGGGACCAGTTCCTGAAGCAGCATGCTGCAAGTGGAAAAAATTATTTGCTGAAAACCTGTAACATTTCAGTGAACTTTTACACAGCAGCACTACACAAGTTAGGCATCGTATATCAGACTGGAAATACAGGCCACTCAGGCTAAAGAATGAGAAGTCAGAGCATGTTTCAGTGAGCATCCTGCAAACATCATGATTGCCTAGTTTGTTCAAATATTGGCGTGCTTTCCTCGTTATCAGTGCCATTTTAATCTGAACCAAGATCAAATTTTCCCAAATCTTCCAAGCATTATTTTAATTTAGAAAATACTGTTGAGTATTTGTCATATTATCCATTCCAGGTAAGAAAAGCGATCTGTCTCAAGTATTCACCATTTGCATTGTCTTGTGCCTAGAATCAGGGAAGGGGGCGGGGGGAGCAGGGTTGGTCTTATGGAAATATTTTAGATACTGTGTTAAAATACTGTTGTGCCTGAACCCTAAAGACTGTGGAGGTTTGAGTTTCATTCCTAGATCCAAAAACAAAGTCAAAACGTACAATTACACTGCAATTCCAGAGAGAAATCTATAAGCTATATTATCTTGAAGTTATTCCTATAGATTTGAGAGAGAACGTTTAGTAAGGTTCAACTTTCACTAATACAGGGACATTTCTTGAAATAGTTTGGAAAATGAAGCTATTGACATTAGATATATGATTCTATACCTATCTTAAGTGTAATACTTTGCACTTATCCTTATTAAATTTAGACTGAACATCAGACCTCAGACATACAATACACCAAAATCTGTGTTGCATTGGATGCCTAGTAATATATTAACTTCAGTTATTAAAACCTCAGTCTGAAGCTTGTTGGCATGCACATCCTTTGCAGTCTATTCATTACTTTTATTATTTCCTCATTGCAAGCTATAATTATCTACATGCATTTGCATGCTTTGTGACATTAGAGTAATTGAGTTTATGCTGTGTATTTTACGTAGAATATATATCGCATTTAAGTATCTAGAGGAAGGTGGCAAACATTGGTTTTAATGACTCTGTAGTCACCTTAGAATTATTGCCAATTTTAATATCATTAAGAACAATCTCTCTAATAATATGAAATTGTGAAAGACCGTACTCCCAAATGTCCACCTCCAAAATTAATATCCTGAACGAATGATATGCAATGATTTTGGTGGAATGTCATGGTTGAGAATGTGCCAAAACCCAGAGTTCCTGTTGTAGAAATGTTTAGGATTCCACATGAAAAAAGGGAGGTTCAGTTAATTTATTTAATAACTTCAACTGATGGAAATATCATTTTGCCCCCCTCTCTCTCCATTTAGGAATGTAGAAAAAAAAGCAGAAAGAGATTTGTCTGGTGTGTTTGTGTGCTGAATGACCAGACTGCATTTAAATTTCAGTAGAGTGTCTGTAAGCGCTCCAATCTTCATGCATGTGTTAGTCAAGCATTGGAGATACGGTCCCGATTTATCAACAACAGTAATTACAGGGGAAATACCACTGCTATTCTCCAGCCAACCTTCATTTATTCTAATTCCCTCTTAAATCTTCCCAAGGGGCAGAGAGCCCCTCACTGGTACCAAGAAGCCATTTCCAAAACTGTATCAGTTCAGAGATCATGCAGAACCAGTAGGGTTTGCATAGTTGGATCTGTACTTTATTATCACTTTTAACAGGTAAACAAAAGAAAATCCACATAATTACTGTTAGATTGGAACTGAACAAATATATCCTAGTGAGTAATGTAAAGTTAGTCATCTCACTGAGCTGTCTGCACACAGATTGCAATCTTGAATTTTCTAGAGCAAACATTTTGAGAGGGGTTTTTTTGTTTTTTCATTTTTTTCCCGCACTCTGTATTGATTATGGGTGATTTGCTGCAAGGTTCCAATACTCAGTATTCAGAATTAGCGTTATGTCAATTATGACTCTACCCAATACTGTCATGGCATATTTGATTTGTGGGAAGCAGGTATGAGAGAGAGAAAGAGATTAATTAAATGTTGTTTTGGATCTTTGTGATGAATGATCAGGCCAGTATTCTGTTGGTATGAAGAAATTATCAATCATCTAGTCTATCAATCAAAAGGAACTGAGAAAAGACATGTCTGAAGTCGTTGGGTTGGAAAGCATGATTCATAGGATAGTGCAGATATTTTTAATTCCACATTCTCCGTTAAACAACCAGAGATATGCATACACAAATCTTTGTAGCTGTGTAGCTATACATGTTGGTAACAGAAGACAGTTTGATGAGTTTTTAGCTATGCTTCTAATTTGCCATTGTTTTTGTGATGTGATTCTGCACATCTGCGTGAGCTATGTTCAGACAGAAGTCTCAGGAACTGGTTAATTTGTGGTGAAGTCAACAGGGCTTGGGAGCCAATTTCTACATTTTTCTTTTATGTGGTACTAAGATGTGCAGTGATGCAACCAGATGGAGAAGTATATATCATGTGCATCATTTATTTACTATAGGGCTGAAAACAGGTAGGGAGTCTCAAGGTCCTATATATTTATAGCCCTCCAAAGGAGTTGTATGAAATGGGACTGCTACCTCCTTGTTTCATGGCTTATCTAAAAGAACACTGGTCCTTGCATTCTTGTGTTTAACTTATATCATGAATTTATAGATTTATTCTATATGGTCTTGCTGTCCATTGCTAGAAATTTGGCAAATACTGTGTTCAGTTCAGTTTTATTGGAGACCTGTATCTCTTGATGTTCACACTTCAGAAGCACTATTAGATTCTAAAACAAATGGAAATACTTCTCTTTGTCCTCCTTTGAAGACAGAGCAAGATTTTTAGTGTTCCTTTTGGCAAGGGAAAGGAGAAATAAAATGGA